>NW_028161632.1:0-49668 GCF_964263955.1 Coregonus lavaretus | reverse complement strand
GCCAAATATGTGTCCTTCTGCCACAACCTGAGGGACAGCCAGTGAAAAGTCTAATGCAATGTCAATAATATTTCCTGTATTGTTTTGGCTTTCATAGCATGTAATGTGTCTTCTTAGTCATGTTGAGATTGGTTGACTACTATTGCATTAATGTATTGTTATTCTCATTAATATTGTTGTTGTAGTTGCTGTTAATGTTAATCCCATTTCCACTACTAACATTATTATTGCTGTTGGTCCCACCATTTTTGTTATATGTATACTTTGACAATGTAAGTAATTTAACTTGCCATGTCAATAAAGTCTATTGAATTTAATTTAATTAATTGAGAGAGAGAGAGAGAGAGAGGGAGAGAGAGAGAGAGAGACCAAGCTTAAGCTTGCTACAAAGAGATACAATTTCAATTAGCATCAGAATTAAAGTAAAAGAGGAACAGAGGGAGGTGAGAGTCTGAGGAGACGAGGAGGAGAGAGGGGGAGAGAGAGGTGGAGAGAGAGGGTGAGAGGGGGAGAGAGGGAGAGAGGGGGAGAGAGGGGAGAGAGGGAGAGATGGGGAGGGGAGATAATTAAAGTAAAAGAGGAACAGAGGGAGGTGAGAGTCTGAGGAGACGAGGAGGAGAGAGGGGGAGAGAGAGGTGAAGAGAGAGGGAGAGAGAGGGAGAGAGGGGGAGAGAGAGGGAGAGAGATGGAGAGAAAGGGAGAGGGGGAGAGAGATGGAGAGAGGGAGAGAGGGGGAGAGAGGGGGAGAGAGATGGAGAGAGGGGGAGAGAGGTGGAGAGAGAGGGAGAGAGGGGGAGAGAGAGGGAGAGAGGAGGAGAGAGGGGGAGAGAGACGGAGAGAGAGGGAGAGAGGTGGAGAGAGGGGGAGAGAAGGAAAGGCGAGAAGAGGAGGAGAGAGAAACAGAGGGTTGTGATGTTGAGAGGGAGAGGCAATGGAATACAATACCCTGCAGCACAACACTCATACACACACACACACACACACACACACACACACACACACACACACACAGAGAGGCTCACACACACACACACACACACACACACACACACACACAGAGGCTCACACACACAGACACACACACACACACACACACACACAAAAACACACACACACACACACACACACACACACACACACACACACACACACACACAGAGAGGCTCACACACACACACACACACACAGACACACACACACACACACACACACACACACACACACACACAGAGGCTCACACACACACACACACACACACACACACAGAGGCTCACACACACGCACACACACATATACACACACGTACGCACACACACACACACACACGCACACACACACATACACACACGCACACAGAGGCTCACACACACACACACACACACACAGACACACACACACACACACACACACACACACACACAGGCACACATACACACACACGCACACACACATATACACACACGTACGCACACACACACACACACACGCACACACACACATACACACACGCACACAGAGGCTCACACACACACACACACACACACAGACACACACACACACACACACACACACACACACAGGCACACATACACACACACGCACACACACACGCACCTGCGTACATACACACACAATACCCATCCTAATGCCTAGTCACTTTACCTCGGCTCATATGTATAAACAGTACCTCAAGTACCTCGCACAGTGATCTGGTAGTATATATAGCTGAATTATTGGTTTATTTATTAAAATATGCATCGTTGGGGAGGGCTCGTAACTAAGTATTTCACGGTACAGTCTACAACTTTTGTATTCGGCGCATGGGACAAATAAAATATGATTTGATTTGACAATCACGCAGCTCTCTTACAAAGGGTCTTAATGCGAGGAGACAAGTGCCAGAAGTGACTAGCATCAGTTTGCTAACAAAGAACCACAGGACTCCATAATGGTGCAACAATAACACATCAGATACCAGTCACACAGTGAACTAATTCTGATCTGAAGTGATGGTTAGAACTGGGCCTGGGGTTAGAACTAATTCTGATCTGAAGTGATGGTCTGAACTGGGCCTGGGGTTAGAACTAATTCTGATCTGAAGTGATGGTTAGAACTGGGCCTGGGGTTAGAACTAATTCTGATCTGAAGTGATGGTTAGAACTGGGCCTGGGGTTAGAACTAATTCTGATCTGAAGTGATGGTCTGAACTGGGCCTGGGGTATAATATATACAGTGCCGTGAAAAAGAATTTTTTTAATTACTCTACTTAAAAAAAAAAAATGTATGTTGAATGTTATCAGATCTTCAACCAAAACCAAATATTATATAAAAGGAACCTGAGTTTACAAATAACAAAAAATAATATATACTTTTGCAACACCCAATTCCTCTGTTTGAAAAAGTAAAGCTGCAATGACTGCAACCAAATGCTTCCTGTAGTTGTTGATCAGTCGCTCACGTCGCTGTGGAGTAAAGTTGGACCACTCTTCCATGCTGAACTGCTTTAACTCAGCGACATTTGTGGGTTTTCAAGCATGAACTGCTCGTTTCAAGTCCTGCCACAACATCTCAATTGGGATTAGTTCTGGACTTTGACTAGGCCATTCCAAAACTTCAAATGTTTTGCTTTTTAACCATTTCCATGGAGACTTGATTGTGTGTTTTGGATCATTGTCTTGCTGCATGACCCAGCTGCGCTTCAGCTTTAGCTCACAGACGGATGGTCTGACATTCTCCTGTAGAATTCTCTGATACAGAGCAGAATTCATGGTTCCTTCTATTAAGGCAAGTCGTCCAGGTCCTGAGGCAGCAAAGCATCCCCAAACCATCACACCACCACCACCATGCTTGACCGTTGGTATAAAGTCCTTACTGTGGAATGCAGTGTTTGGTTTTCGTCAGACATAATGGGACCCATCTCATCCAAAAAGCTGACTCAAGTTTTCCAAAAAGCACCTGGAAGCACCTGGATGATCATCAAGATTCTTGGAAGAATGTTCTATGGACAGATGAGTCAAAATAATAACCTTTTATTTTATTTTAACGCTCCCATTATGCCAGCGATAGAAAGTTGTTTATGAGATTTTTGTTTTAAGCCTATTCCAAACCTTAACCTTTACCTTAAGCATTTGGAGTTAATGCCAACAAAAATCAAAAAAACATAGTTGTATTGCTGGTTTTATATATGCAACCTTTGGATCAGAGGCAGATGCTGATTCCAAAGATTGCAAGTTCGAATCAAGTGATAGAAAGTTGTTTTTGACCTTAAGCATTTGGAGTTAATGCCAACATTTCGGAATGAATGCTTTAACTTAACCCTAACCTTAAAAATGCAGAGTTAATGTCAGTGTAGCTGTAGGTGGGTGTGGTGGTGGAATCAGGCGCAGGACGCAGAACGTTAGTCCAAAATACTTTAGTAGATGCACAAAACACAAGCACGAATAAATGCCCTGAGGCGAGAACTCCGCACGTAGGCGAAAACAAACGGGCGCACTAACAGGTGCGACAAAACACTCCAAACACTATGGAGAATAGCTCAACCGAGCAAACAGTAGAATTACTAGCCAACCGCACGACAGTAAAACAATCACACACAACACTTGACAAACACAACGAGAACTTATAGGACACTAATGACACTAAACGATAACAGGTGTAACAACAATCAGACAAAAGCAAACGAACATAGAAACATGCAACGGTGGCAGCTAGTATTCCGGAGACGACGAACGCCGAAGCCTGCCCGAGCAAGGAAGAGAGGCAGCCTCGGCCGAAACCGTGACAGTACCCCCCCCTTGACGCGCGGCTCCAGACGTGCGCCGACTCCGGCCTCGGGGACGACCAGAAGGACGCGGAGCAGGGTGCGTCGGGTGCCCACGATGGAATTCCGTCAGGAGAGACGGGTCCAAAATGTCTCTCCTCGGCACCCAGCACCGTTCCTCCGGGCCGTACCCCTCCCACTCCACTAGATATTGGAGACCCCCCATCCGACGTCTCGAATCCAAGATGGACCGCACGGAGTACGCCGGTGCCCCCTCGATGTCCAATGGGGGCGGAGGAGTCTCCCTGATCTCACTTTCTTGGAGTGGGCCAGCTACCACCGGCCTGAGAAGAGACACATGGAACGAGGGGTTAATACTTTTAAACTCAACAGGTAGTTGTAATTTGTAACACACCTCGTTCAATCTTCTCAGGACTTTAAATGGCCCTACAAACCGCCGACCCAGTTTCCGACAGGGCAGGCGGAGGGGCAGGTTTCTGGTAGAGAGCCAGACTCGATCACCAGGTGCGTACACCGGTCCCTCACTGCGGTGGAGATCGGCGCTCGCCTTTTGACGACGGAGGGCCCGCTGCAGGTGGACGTGTGCAGCGTTCCATGTCTCCTCCGAGCGCCGCACCCACTCATCCACCGCAGGAGCCTCGATCTGGCTCTGCTGCCAAGGTGCCAGAACCGGCTGGTAACCCAACACACATTGGAAAGGGGTTAGGTTAGTGGAGGAATGGCGTAGGGAATTCTGGGCCATTTCGGCCCAGGGAACGTACCTTGCCCACTCCTCCGGCCGGTCCTGGCAGTATGTTCTAAGAAACCTACCCACATCCTGGTTCACACGTTCCACCTGCCCATTACTCTCCGGGTGGTAACCCGAGGTGAGGCTCACCGAGACCCCCAACCGCTCCATAAAAGCTCTCCAGACTCTGGAGGTAAATTGGGGACCTCGATCAGACACAATATCCTCCGGTACCCCGTAGTGCCGGAACACATGGGTGAATAGCGCTTCGGCGGTTTGCAGGGCAGTAGGAAGGCCCGGCATAGGGAGCAAACGACAGGCCTTAGAAAACCGGTCCACAACGACCAGTATAGTGGTATTCCCCTGTGAAGGAGGAAGGTCAGTGAGGAAATCCACCGAGAGGTGAGACCATGGTCGTTGTGGAACGGGCAGGGGTAGTAACTTACCCCTAGGCAGATGTCTAGGCGCCTTACACTGGGCGCACACCGAGCAGGAGGAAACATAAAACCTCACATCCCTCGCCAACGTGGGCCACCAGTACTTGGCACTAAGACAGTGCACTGTCCGGCCGATACCAGGGTGTCCAGAGGAGGGTGACGTGTGAGCCCAATAGATCAATCGATCCCGAACCTCGAGCGGAACGTACTTCCGACCCTCCGGGCATTGAGGTGGACTAGGGTCGGTGCGTAACGCCCGCTCGAGTTCAGCATCGACCTCCCACACTACCGGTGCCACCAGACAAGACTCCGGCAGTATGGGAGTGGGCTCCACGGACCTCTCCTCCGTGTCATACCGCCGAGACAGTGCGTCTGCCTTACCGTTCTGTGACCCAGGGATGTACGTGATCTTAAATGTGAACCGGGTCAAAAACATATTCCACCTCGCCTGGCGAGGGTTCAGTCTCCTCGCTGCCCGGATGTACTCCAGGTTACGGTGGTCCGTCAAAATGAGGAAAGGGTGTTGAGCCCCCTCAAGCCAGTGCCTCCACACCTTTAGGGCCTGTACCACGGCTAACAGCTCCCTGTCCCCTATGTCATAATTTCGCTCCGCCGGACTGAGCTTCTTGGAATAAAAAGCACAGGGGCGGAGTTTAGGTGGCGCGCCAGACCGTTGCGAAAGCACGGCTCCTATACCGGCCTCTGACGCGTCCACCTCTACCTGAAATGGTAAAGAGGGATCCGGATGCGCCAGCACCGTGGCCGAGGTAAACAGGTCCTTCAGCCTCCCAAACGCCCTGTCCGCCTCGGCTGACCACTGCAGACGCACCGGACCCCCCTTCAAAAGAGACGTTATGGGAGCTGCCACCTGTCCAAAACCCCGGATAAACCTCCGGTAGTAATTCGCAAACCCCAAAAACTGCTGCACCTCCTTCACAGTGGTTGGCGTTTGCCAATTACGCACGGCTGACACCCGGTCTACCTCCATCTTCACCCCTGACGCAGACAACTGATAACCCAAAAAGGAGACCGACTCCTGGAAAAACCGACACTTCTCTGCCTTGACATACAGGTCGTGCTCCAACAGCCTCCGCAACACTCGGCGCACCAGGGCCACATGCTCGACTCGGGTAGGCGAGTACACGAGAATGTCATCTATGTACATGACCACCCCCTGCCCCTGCATGTCCCTGAAGATCTCATCCACGAATGATTGGATAACTGAAGGAGCGTTCATCAACCCGTATGGCATGACAAGATACTCGTAATGGCCCGAGGTGGTACTAAAGGCTGTCTTCCATTCATCGCCCCCCCTAATGCGCACCAAGTTGTACGCGCTCCTGAGATCTAATTTAGTGAAGAAACGTGCCCCGTGCAATGACTCCGTCATGGTCGCAATCAGCGGGAGTGGATAACTGTACTTCACCGTGATCTGATTGAGACCACGGTAATCAATGCACGGGCATAACCCACCATCCTTTTTCTTCACAAAAAAGAAACTCGAGGACGCAGGGGAAGTGGAGGGCCGTATGTATCCTTGTCTCAGAGATTCGTCTATGTAAGTCTCCATAGCTCTCTTCTCCTCCTGAGACAGAGGATACACATGGCTCCGTGGGAGCGCAGCTCCTGCCTGGAGGTCTATCGCACAATCTCCCTGCCTATGGGGAGGCAACTGCGTCGCCCTCGACTTACTGAACACAATAGCCAAATCCCCATACTCAGGGGGAACGTGCAATGCGGGCACCTGGTTTGGACTCTCCACCGAGGTAGCCCCTACGGAAACGCCTAAACATCGACCCACACACTGGGCAGACCACTCCATCAGAGCCCTCTCCTGCCACGAAATAGACGGGTTATGGGTACTCAACCAGGGCATGCCCAGCACCACCGGATACGCAGGCGAGTCGATCAGAAATAGCTGGATCATCTCCTGATGACCCCCCTGCGTACACATCCTAAGTGGCGCCGTGACCTCCCTGATCAAGCCCGCACCCAACGGACGGCTATCTAGGGCATGAACGGGGAAGGGGACGTCAACAGGGAGAAGGGGAATCCCTAAGGCTAAACAAAATCTCTTATCAACAAAATTCCCAGCCGCGCCTGAATCTACCAGCGCCTTATGCTGGGAATGAGGTGCGACCTGTGGAAAACGCACAGGTATACAGAAGTGTGCAACAGAGAGCTCTGGGTGAGTGGGGCGCCTACTCACCTGGAAGGGCTCCCCAGTGCGGGGCCTGTCGTCTTCTCCCCGAGGAGGCCATCCCCAGCACCTAGCCGCGGTGTGTCCTCCCCGACCACAGTTGGTGCAGGAGATGGACCCCCTCGTACTCCGACCCCTCCTCTCTCTAGCGCCAGCGCCCCCGAGCTCCATGGGGCACGGCTCGGAGGCGCTGGAGGGTGAAATGGACGGACCCCCCTCGGGACGTCCGCGGGTAGCTAGCAGGGTATCCAGCCTGATGGACATGTCGACTAACTGGTCGAACGAGAGGCTGGTGTCCCGACAGGCCAGCTCCCTACGGACGTCCTCACGTAGACTACAGCGGTAGTGATCAATGAGGGCCCGCTCATTCCACCCTGCATCCGCCGCTAGAGTCCGGAATTCCAACGCGAACTCCTGGGCACTCCTCCTCCCCTGCCGGAGGCAGAACAGACGCTCCCCCGCCGCTTTCCCCTCCGGGGGATGGTCAAACACCGCCCTGAAGCGGCGGTAGAACTCGGCGTACGTGATGGTAGTAGCGTCTATTCTCCTCCACTCAGCGTTGGCCCACTCTAACGCTTTGCTGGAAAGGCAGGAGATCAGGGCGGACACGCTCTCGTGTCCCGAGGGCGCCGGGTGCACGGTGGCCAGGTAAAGCTCCACCTGGAGAAGGAAGCCCTGACACCCGGCAGCGGTCCCATCGTAGGCCCTCGGGAGCGAGAGTCGAACTCCTCTGGGTTCCGGAGCGGGAAGGGGCTGACTTGCCGATGGTGAGGGCAGGGAAGATGGCGTTGGGGGTGTCCCTCGGGTCTCCCAGCGTTGGAGGGTGGTGATCACCTCCTGCAGGGCGGACCCCATCCGCAGGATCTGGTCATTCTGCTCCCGGACTCTGTCCTCCAACGTCTCCTGTGCGGCTGCGGCTCCTACTGATTCCATTCGAGATGGTGTGTGATTCTGTCAGTGTAGCTGTTGGTGGGTGTGGTGGTGGAATCAGGCGCAGGACGCAGAACGTTAGTCCAAAATACTTTAGTAGATGCACAAAACACAAGCACGAATAAATGCCCTGAGGCGAGAACTCCGCACGTAGGCGAAAACAAACGGGCGCACTAACAGGTGCGACAAAACACTCCAAACTCTATGGAGAATAGCTCAACCGAGCAAACAGTAGAATTACTAGCCAACCGCACGACAGTAAAACAATCACACACAACACTTGACAAACACAACGAGAACTTATAGGACACTAATGACACTAAACGATAACAGGTGTAACAACAATCAGACAAAAGCAAACGAACATAGAAACATGCAACGGTGGCAGCTAGTATTCCGGAGACGACGAACGCCGAAGCCTGCCCGAGCAAGGAAGAGAGGCAGCCTCGGCCGAAACCATGACAGTTAATGCCTAAAGTGAACCTTAAACACTTTGAAATTTGACGTTTACAACAACTTCGAAATTTGACATTTGAGAAAATGTTTTTTATTTTATTTAAACTTTATTTAACCAGGAAGGGCTCATTGAGAATTGATATCTCATTTTCAAGAGCGTCCTGGCCAAGACAGGCAGCGCCAAGTCATCAAACAACTTCAGACAGACAACATGAAAAACTCCAGTAAACATCCATAGAAATCACAGGAGTATAACAAAATCATAAAACAGCAATTTTAAAACACTGAGAGGTCAAGGAATCAGCCTCAAAATCCTTCATCAATGATAGAAAAAAACACCAATCGGGAACAAGTTCTTCCAGTTTAAATGTACAGTGGGGAAAAAAAGTATTTAGTCAGCCACCAATTGTGCAAGTTCTCCCACTTAAAAAGATGAGAGAGGCCTGTAATTTTCATCATGGGTACACGTCAACTATGACAGACAAAATGAGGGAAAAAAATCCAGAAAATCACATTGTAGGATTTTTAATTAATTTATTTGCAAATTATGGTGGAAAATAAGTATTTGGTCAATAACAAAAGTTTCTCAATACTTTGTTATATACCCTTTGTTGGCAATGACACAGGTCAAAAGTTTTCTGTAAGTCTTCACAAGATTTTCACACACTGTTGCTGGTATTTTGGCCCATTCCTCCATGCAGATCTCCTCTAGAGCAGTGATGTTTTGGGGCTGTCGCTGGGCAACATGGACTTTCAACTCCCTCCAAAGATATTCTATGGGGTTGAGATCTGTAGACTGGCTAGGCCACTCCAGGACCTTGAAATGCTTCTTACGAAGCCACTCCTTCATTGCCCGGGCGGTGTGTTTGGGATCATTGTCATGCTGAAAGACCCGGCCACGTTTCATCTTCAATGCCCTTGCTGATGGAAGGAGGTCTTCACTCAAAATCTCACGATACATGGCCCCATTCATTCTTTCCTTTACACGGATCAGTCGTCCTGGTCCCTTTGCAGAAAAACAGCCCCAAAGCATGATGTTTCCACCCCCATGCTTCACAGTAGGTATGGTGTTCTTTGGATGCAACTCAGCATTATTTGTCCTCCAAACACGACGAGTTGAGTTCTTACCAAAAAGTTCTATTTTGGTTTCATCTGACCATATGACATTCTCCCAATCCTCTTCTGGATCATCCAAATGCACTCTAGCAAACTTCAGACGGGCCTGGACATGTACTGGCTTAAGCAGGGGGACACATCTGGCACTGCAGGATTTGAGTTCCTGGCAGCGTAGTGTGTTACTGATGATAGGCTTTGTTACTTTGGTCCCAGCTCTCTGCAGGTCATTCACTAGGTCCCCCCGTGTGGTTCTGGGATTTTTGCTCACCGTTCTTGTGATCATTTTGACCCCACGGGGTGAGATCTTGCGTGGAGCCCCAGATCGAGGGAGATTATCAGTGGCCTTGTATGTCTTCCATTTCCTAATAATTGCTCCCACAGTTGATTTCTTCAAACCAAGCTGCTTACCTATTGCAGATTCAGTCTTCCCAGCCTGGTGCAGGTCTACAATTTTGTTTCTGGTGTCCTTTGACAGCTCTTTGGTCTTGGCCATAGTGGAGTTTGGAGTGTGACTGTTTGAGGTTGTGGACAGGTGTCTTTTATACTGATAACAAGTTCAAACAGGTGCCATTAATACAGGTAACGAGTGGAGGACAGAGGAGCCTCTTAAAGAAGAAGTTACAGGTCTGTGAGAGCCAGAAATCTTGCTTGCACAATTGGTGGCTGACTAAATCCTTTTTTCCCCACTGTATGTTGTAAGCCGTTCCAAGTGCCTTGCACTTGTATTCATCCCCCTTGGCATTTTTCCTATTTTGTTGCATTACAACCTGTAATTTAAATAGATTTTTATGTGGATTTCATGCAATGGACATACACAAAATAGTCCAAATTGGTGAAGTGAAATGGAAAAAAATTACTTGTTAAAAGAAATTCTAAAAAATAAATAACGGAAAAGTGGTGTGTGCATATGTATTCAGCCCCTTTGCTATGAAGCCCCTAAATAAGATCTGGTGCAACCAATGACCTTCAGAAGTCACATAATTAGTTAAATAAAGTCCACCTGTGTGTAATCTAAGTGTCACATGATCTGTCACATGATCTCAGTATATATACACCTGTTCTGAAAGGCCCCAGAGTCTGCAACACCACTAAACAAGGGGCACCACCAAGCAAGCGGCACCATGAAGACCAAGGAGCTCTCCAAACAGGTAAGGGACAAAGTTGTGGAGAAGTACAGATCAGAGACCAAAGATAACCCTGAAGGAGCTGCAAAGCTCCACAGCGGAGATTGGAGTATCTGTCCATAGGACCACTTTAAGCCGTACACTCCACAGATCTGGGCTTTACGGAAGAGTTGCCAGAAAAAAAGCCATTGCTTAAAGAAAAAATAAATAAGCAAACACGTTTGGTGTTCGCCAAAAGGCATGTGGGAGACTCCCCAAAAATATGGAAGAAGGTACTCTGGTCAGATGAGACTAAAATTAAGCTTTTTTGGCCATTAAGGAAAACGCTATGTCTGGTGCAAACCCAACACCTCTCATCACCCTGAGAACACCATCCCGACAGTGAAGCATGGTGGTGGAAACATCATGCTGTGGGGATGTTTTTCATCGGCAGGGACTGGGAAATTGGTCAGAATTGAAGGAATGATGGATGGCACTAAATACAGGGAAATTCTTGGGGAAAACCTGTTTCAGTCTTCCAGAGATTTGAGACTGGGACGAAGGTTCACCTTCCAGCAGGACAATGACCCTAAGCATACTGCTAAAACAACACTCAAGTGGTTTAAGGGGCAACATTTAAATGTCTTGGAATGGCCTAGTCAAAGCCCAGACCTCAATTCAAATGAGAATCTGTGGTATGACTTAAAGATTGCTGTACACCAGCGGAACCCATCCAACTTGAAGGAGCTGGAGTAGTTTTGCCTTGAAGAATGGGCAAAAATCCCAGTGGCTAGATGTGCCAAGCTTATAGAGACATACCCCAAGAGACTTGCAGCTGTAATTGCTGCAAAAGGTGGCTCTACAGAGTATTGACTTTGGGGGGGTGAATAGTTATGCACGCTCAAGTTTTCTGTTTTTTTTTGTCTTATTTCTTGTTTGTTTCACAATAAAAATTATTTTGCATCTTCAAAGTGGTAGGCATGTTGAGTAAATCAAATGATACAAACCCCCAAATAATCCATTTTAATTCCAGGTTGTAAGGCAACAAAATAGGAAAAATGCCAAGGGGGGTGAGTGCTTTAGCAAGCCACTGTAAAAGCCCTTTTACCAACTTCAGTTCGGACATTTGGAACAGTTAGCTGGATAAAGTCCTGCGAACGAAGGGAGTACCCACCATATTTCTGAAGAATAAAAATACCCACATAAAATGGTAGTAAACCCAAAATGGCTTTATAGATAAAAGTATACCAGTGACTGAGCCTACGAGTGACTAGAGAAGGCCAGCCAACCCTGGTATATACAGTGCATAAGGGTTTTGCAGTTAAAAATAAATATCAATGCTCCATGTTAAAGGGTGTCAATTGATCTTAAACACTGAGTGGAAGCGTTCATATATAAAACATAGTCTAGTATAGGCATAAATGTAGCCAATACTAGCCTCCTGGCTTCAAAAGAAAAATAGGTATTTTTACTAAAATAAAATCCCAACTTCAGCTTCAATATTTTCTATTAAAGTTACAAGATATTTATGAGGTTACAACCTCAATCTCATTGCCCTGACAGGTAGTAAAGGGTTCAGTGGTCTATTTATTGCTTTAGAAAACACCTTTAGTGTAGTTTTGTCAGCATTGAGGATAAGCTTCAATTGACACAAGGTATGTTGAACAGTAAAAAAAGCAGTTTGCAAGTTCTGCAAAAGCTTTTGTGAGAGACGGCAATAAATAACAGTATCATCAGCATAGAAGTGAAATTGAGCATTTTGCACATTTTGCACATTTTTGTCAAAAATATTTATATAAATTGTGAATAAGAGGGGACCAAGTACAGAGCCCTGGGGCACACCATTACAGACAGACCATTTAACAGACATGAGCCAATCACATTGAGTGCACCGAGTTCTATCAGGCAAACCACGCAACTGCATGCTCCAAAAGACCTATGCTCGACAATCTCTGCGGGAGACAGGGACCGTGTGTATGTATGTGAATGTGAGCGCGTGAGTAGATTGGGGGTGAGGGTCGATTGAGAGAGCGGGTTGGGGATTGTTGAGCTGCCGCTTACAGCGTGGAGAGCGAAGAGGAGCAGCTTGGACGAGACACTCCGCCGAGGGAAAACAGAGGATAAAACCAGCCAGAGAGAAGGTTACTTTGGTCAACTTTGAGTAAGGAAGTGCAAAATAGCAATACAAAAAAAAGTATCCGAGTTGAGGGAGACCTGCGATCTTTACAACAGCAAAACTAAATAGTTTGCACTACACAACATGAAAAATGTAGATTTGCTCCACCATAAATTAATAAGTTATTAGTTAACTACTAGTCACAGACACACCACTTGACATGCTGCTGGATGAACTTCTAATTCTGAATTTGAGCGCTTGAGCAGATCACTTTGGTCAAGTCCGGTGACCTCCTTTCAAAGTGTGTTGCATTAGGGGAAAAATAAATGTCAGACAAGTCAACTGCATGAACTTTACAAACATTGTGTGATCAAAGGTCATGAAGTTTAGACTGCAGTCGACTGAAAAGTTTCTACAGTTGCTCTTCACCAACTTCCTCCTCCAGCCATCACCTGGATTGTGGGAGGCTCTATTGTCAATCAATCATTAGGATGTTTTTTTTTCTTTACCCACACTAGACTCTGCCAAGTCCCCAACGACTGAATGTTCTGGTTTTCAGGGGAAATGGAAAGAGAGTCTGTGATGCGCTTACATTTTGGTCGTTAACAAGGTGACACTCCATCTTCACTCCTCCTCCACATTGAACTGTGCAGAAGAGAACCTCCCCAACCAACAGTTTTTTTTTCTTCTCATCAAGACCAGTATCTAGTTGGGATCTAGTTTCAGGCGTTTCTTTTACGCCTGCTATGTTAGGTTAGACCCACATGAACTTGACCAAAGACAAATAAATGTGATATTTGAGGCTTTCTCTTACTAGTTGATTGTACAATGTGTACAAATAATATTATATTACGATTTCAGTTTGTGAGTATGTGATATGGGGGTTGGAGGCATGTTTATTTCCACATTATAAAGAACAAACTTTGATAGTCAAAATCAATCTTTGTTTATACAGTACATTACATACATGGAATGCAACACAATGTGCTTCACAGCAAACAAATATATAAAAACAATTCAAATTAAAACAACAAACATAAGAGGATAAACAACTAAAGACTAACAATAAAAACGGAATAACTAAAAAGCTTTTTAAAAAAGGTGTGTGTCTCATGTCCTCTGGCAGGCTATTCCAGAGGCTGGGGGCATAGTAACTAAAGGCTGCCTCTCCATGCCTCTTTGTCCAGTTTCAGCCCCCTCAGGTTCTCTGGCAGGCTATTCCAGAGGCTGGGGGCAGAGTAACTAGAGGCTGGGGGCATAGTAACTAAAGGCTGCCTCTCCATCCCCCAGAGGCTGGGGGCATAGTAACTAAAGGCTGCCTCTCCATGCCTCTTGGTCCAGTTTCAGCCCCCCTCAGGTTCTCTGGCAGGCTATTCCAGAGGCTGGGGGCAGAGTAACTAAAGGCTGGGGGCATAGTAACTAAAGGCTGCCTCTCCATCCCCCAGAGGCTGGGGGCATAGTAACTAAAGGCTGCCGCTCCATGCCTCTTGGTCCTAGGCTTTGGGATAGTTAAAAGGCCCAGTGCCAGAGGACCTGAGGGACCTACTGGGTACATAGCTTAAAAGCATGTCTGACATGTATTGGAGTGCATAATCGTGGATTGATTTAAAAACCAATAGAAGATTCTTAAAATGAATTCTTAAACTCACAGACAGCCCAGTGCACAGACCTTAAAACCGGTGTAACTCTCGGTCTGGTCTTGGTCAGTACCCGTGCTGCAGCATTCTGTATGTTTTTTTGCAGTTGACCAATGGCTTTCTTGGGTAGACCAGACAGGAGAGCATTACAGTAGTCAAGCCTGTATGTAATAAAAGCATGGATGAGTCTCTCTGAATCAACCTGAGAGAGAACCTTCGCAATGTTCCTCAGGTGGTAATTCAGAATCTAAAATAACACCTGATGAGTGTGATGGAAGGAAGGTAATCACCGAATACAGAGTTATTTCCTTCATTACACAAAATACGCTGGAATAGCGACAAACAATAACAGGCACGGGGGAAATATCTACCCCGGCAACAAAATGGTACGAGTAGCTCCAACGAGCTCCACTACTCTCACATACAAACAATCACCCACAAGGACAAGGGGGGCAGAGGGAACACTTATACACGGACTAATGAGGGGATTAGAACCAGGTGTGTGTGATTGACAAGACAAAAGAAATGTGATGATGATAATTGGGGCGGCAGTGGTTAGTAAGCCGGTGACGATGAACGCCGAAGCAAGGAGGGGAGGCAGCCTCGGCGGAAGTGTCACCGGGACCCAGCACTGTTCCTCCGGACCGTACCCCTCACACTCCACGAGGTACTGAAGGTACTGAATGGTCGACTATCAAGTGCTCTGATGGGGAGTGGAATGGATAGGAGAACCAATGAAATGCCTTGACAGCGTGCGAATGCCCTGTCCATAAAGTTCCCAGCTGCGCCTGAATCGACTAGCGCCTTACACTGGGGAACTACCATGTGATCAGGAAAGTGGATAGGTAGGGTACAGTGCGCAGCAGAAGGCTCTGAACGAGTGTGGGGGTTCGATACCTGGGGTGATGCGAGAGTGCCCTGCCTGCTGCCTCCTGGCCCAAAATAACGTTGACTATGACATGTGGTGTACTGTCATTTCGTGCCACCAGAGTGGCACTATCGCTGTCTTCCTCCGCTCTCTCGGACGGCGGCTCCACCCAGCTCCATCAGCTCGGGATCCGAGTCGTCCGGGGTGGAAACGGGCAGACCCCTACCAGGACGTCCTCTGGCTGCCAGCAGGTTGTCCAAACGAATGGCCATGTCCACCAGTCTCGTGAAGGACAACATGGTGTCCCGGCAGGCTAGCTCCCGTCGGACGTCCTCCCGCAGATGGCACCGGAAATGGTCGATCAGGGTTCGCTCGTTCCACCCGGACCCCGCTGTCAGAGTCCGAAACTCCAACGCGAAGTCCTGCGCGGTTCTCGTCCCCTGCCTCAGGTGGACCAGCTGCTCGCCCGCCTCTCGACCCTCGGGCAGGTGATCGAAGACTGCCCGGAAGAGGCGAGCGAACTCCCCGTAGTCCTCCAACGCGGCTCCTCCTTCGTTCCACACCGCGTTGGCCCACTCCAGGGCTTTCCCACAGAGGCAGGAAACGAGGACAGACACCTCCTCCCGCTCCGATGGCGCCGGCCCTGATGCTGGAGAAGTAAAGCTCTAGTTGGAGGAGGAATCCTTGGCAGAACGCCGTCATCCCATCGAACGCCCGTGGTCGGGATATCTGGATCCCTCCGGGTGGTGGTATGCCGGTTGACCAGCTGGTCTCGACAGATCGCGTCCTGTCCTCTCCAGGCGTTGGACGACCTGAAGAACCCGATCCATCGCTTCCCCCAAGCTGGCCAGTATCGTGGAATGCTCCTGGACACGTGCGGCAGTGGTTAGTAAGCCGGTGACGACCAACGCCGAAGCCTGCCTGAACAAGGAGGGGAGGCAGCCTCGGCGGAAGTCATGACACCTAGGTTTTTTAGCTGGTGTTTTATCTTTATTGCCAGTAAATTAAAATGTGCGGCCAGATTCTCTCTCTGTGCTTTGGCTCCAACAATAAGTACCTCTGTCTTGTTTTGATTTAGCTGGAGGAAGTTGTGAGCCATTCAAGTATTTAAATCACTAACACAGTCTAATAATTTATCTGTGGAGCTAAAATCCTCTGGTGTCACAGAAATGTGGAGTTGTTTATCATCTGCGTAGCAGTGAAAATCAATGTTGTGCTTTTTGATAACGCTGCCAAGGATAGCATATTTAAACTGAACAGTACCGGACCCAAAATCGAACCTTGTGGAACGCCACGTGATATGTATTTTCTCTGAGTTATGTTCACCAAGGGTGACAAAAAACTATTGACTGGTTAAATTGGTCCTAAACTGGAACTGGACCGGGCAGACAGGGAAGAGACTCGGGGAGGTTAATAATTTGGTACAAATCACAAATTAATGATTCAATACACATCCTAAAAATGGGAAACAATCACATTTGTTATAAAACATTTTTTTGTTAAGAATTCCCTCACAGTATTTCTCTGTGCCATCCTATCTATTCTACACTCTGATTCTCCTGACTATTCAGATGACACATTCTCTAACTTCGAGTTAGATGTCTGCAATGTTCAAGCCCAAGGTAATGTGCTGGTATGTGGTGAACTTCATGGCAGAACAGGAACTGTTCCTGATATAAAGCAGTCCAGTTGATTGAATCATTTGAATATGCCCCCCAGAAATAATTAAGACACCAATCAATCAATTAATAAATCAATCAAATGTATTTATAAAGCCCTTTTTACATCAGCAGATGTCACAAAGATATATACAGAAACCCAGCCTAAAACCCCAAACAGCAAGCATTGCAAATGTAGAAGTACCACCATCATCAAAAATGGGAAGGATCTGCTGCAGCTATGCCGAACCCTGGGTCTGTACATTTTCAATGGGGCTCTTTTGGAAGACATAGATGTTGCTCATCTCTTGGCAGTAGCACAGTTGATTATATGGTCACAGACATGGACCCTTTCTCTTTCAGTGCATTCACAGTCAAATCCCTGACCCCTCTGTCTGACCACTGAAAGGCATTTATACTGTACTTGTGCACATGACATTAAAACTTGCCAAATCACTGTGTTCCTCAAAAGAAAAGAGACTTACATTTAAAAATATACAAGCCCAGTAAGCTGTAAAGTATCCTTAAATCATACAGAACCAAAACAGCACAGATTAATTCCAAAATTCAATAAATTCAAACACTATTGGACACTTTTTGGGAAAAATCGTACCCTCACGGTAATGAAGGAGTATATTGTGTAATTGAAAACATTAAATATGTACTTCAAAGAACAGAAACAAAATCCCAATTGAAGTCAACAAAATACTTAGGGACATTTTAAAGGATTGGTTTGACAAAGAATGCAAAATTCTGAAGAAACAGGAACACAGTCAGTCAAATTATTTCTGGGATCATTGGAACTCACTCAACAAACAAACTCTTTTGACTCTAAAAATGTCCAAATAATTAGCATTCCTCTGACACCGCCTGATATAGAGGTCCTGGATAGCAGGGAGCTTGGCCCCAGTGATGTACTGGGCCGTACACACTACCCTCTGTAGCGCTTTGCGGTCGGATGCCGAGCAGTTGCCATACCAAGCGGTGATGCAGCCAGTCAAGATGCTCTAAATGGTGCAGCTGTAGGACTTTCTGATAATCTGAGGACCCATGCTGAATGCCTCAGGACTACCTGGCCTGATGACTCCTGGCTGTCCCCAGTCCACCTGGTCGTGCTGCTGCAGTTTTAACTGTTCTGCCTATGGCTATGGAACCCTGACCTATTCACCGGTCGTGCTACCTTGTCCCGGACCTGCTGTTTTTGACTCTCTACCTCTATCTCCACCGCACCTGCTGTCTCGATCTCTGAATGCTCGGCTATGAAAAGCCAAGTGACATTTACTTCTGAGGTACTGACCTTTTGTACCGTCTACAACCACTGTGATCAAATGTATTTTTTGACCCTGCTGGTCATCTATGAAGAACAATCTTGTCTTAATGGCCATGTGCTCTTCTAATCTCCATCAGGCTCAGCCAGAAGAGGACTGGCCACCCCTCAGTGCCTGGTTCCTCTCTAGGTTTCGTTCTAAGTTCCAGCCTTTCTAGGGAGGTTTTCCTAGCCACCGTGCCTCTACATCTGCATTGCTTGCTGTTTGGGGTTTTAGGCTGGGTTTCTGTATAACACTTTGTGACATCTGCTGATGTAAAAAGGGCTTTATAAATACACCTGATTGATTGATTGATTCTTCATGGCTGTATTGGTGTGTGTGGACCATGTTAATGATGTGGATACAGAGAAACCTGAAGTTCTTGACCGGCTCCACTACCGCCCCATCGATGTGGATGGGGGGCGTGCTCGGCCCTCCGTTTCCTGTAGTCAGTCGTATACAGAAGATAGCCCTATTTGGTAAAATACCAAGTCCATATTATGGCAAGAACAGCTCAAATAAGCAAATAGAAACGACAGTCCATCATTGCTTTAAGACATGAATTATTGACTGACCTTCATGTCAGAAAGTAATGATGGACTGTCGTTACTCTTTGCTTACGTGAGCTGTTCTTGCCATAATATGGACTTGGTCTTTTACCAAATAGGGCAATCTTCTGTATACCCCCTCTACCTTGTCACAACACAACTGATTAACTGAAACACACTCTCACAGACACACCATCTTGCTGAGAGGGTCCTAGTGGATCCATCTTGCTGAGAGGGCCCTAGTGGAGCCAGCTAGATGAGAGGGCCCTAGTGGAGCCAGCTAGTTGAGAGGGCCATAGTGGAGCCAGCTGCTGAGAGGGCCCTAGTGGAGCCAGCTGTTGAGAGGGCCCTAGTGGAGCCAGCTAGTTGAGAGGGCCCTAGTGGAGCCAGCTAGATGAGAGGGCCCTAGTGGAGCCAGCTAGATGAGAGGGCCCTAGTGGAGCCAGTGAGATTAGATGGCCCTAGTGGAGCCAGCTGCTGTGTGTTTTTGTACTTAGTTAATAATTTAACATTTCAAACGACTTTCCGTTTAACATTAATTGTTAATTTGTGATTGTTTATTTCACCCACTTTGGCAGTGTTTTACATGACAACAAAGTCCCTTTGAATTGAATTGAGAGAGGGAGAGAAAGAAAGAAAGGGGATGGAGAGAGAGAGAGAGAGAGAGAGAGAGAGAGGGAGCGAGAGAGAGAGAGAGTTAAAGCGGGATAGAGAGAGAGAGAGAGAAACAGAAACAGAGATAAAGAGGGATAGAGAAAGAGAGAGAGAGAGAGAGAGAGATACTGAAACAGAGATAAAGAGGGATAGAGAGAGAGAGAGAGAGAGAGAGAGAGAGAGAGAGAGAGAGAGAGAGAGAGAGAGAGAGAGAGAGAGAGAGAGAGAGAGAGAGAGAGAGAGACTCAATTTGGCATGAGGGTCTGCTATACAAATTGGGCCATGGGGTGAGACAAGGATGCAGTTTAAGCCCCACCCTCTTCAACATGTATATCAACAAATTGGCATGGGCAATAGAACAGTCTGCAGCCCCCGGCCTCACCCTACTAGAATCTGAAGTCAAATGGCTACTGTTTTCTGATGATCTGATGCTTCTGTCCCCAACCAAGGAGGGCCTACAGCAGCACCTAGATCTTCTGCACAGATTCTGTCAGACATGGGCCCTGACAGTAAATCTCAGTAAGACAAAAATAATGGTGTTCCAAAAAAGGTCCAGTTGCCAGGACCACAAATACGAATTCCATCTAGACACTGTTGCCCTAGAGCACACAAAAAACGATACATACCTCGGCCTAAACATCAGCGCCACAGGTAACTTCCACAAAGCTGTGAACGATCTGAGAGACAAGGCAAGAAGGGCCTTCTATGCCATCAAAAGGAACATAGAATTCGACCTACCAATTATGATCTGGCTAAAAATACTTGAATAAGTTATAGAACCCATTGCCCTTACTGGTTGGGAGGTCTGGGGTCCGCTCACCAACCAAAAATTCACAAAATGGGACAAACACCAAATTGAGAAAAATATCCTCAGTGTACATCGAAAAACCCTAAATAATGCATGCATAGCAGAATTAGGCTGATACCCAAACCTTCCATAACAAAGTCATCACCTACAGAGAGATGAACCTGGAGAAGAGTCCCCTAAGCAAGCTGGTCCGGGGGCTCTGTTCACAAACACAAACAGACCCCACAGAGCCCCAGGACAACAACACATTTAGACCCAACAAATTCATGAGAAAATCTAAAAGAGAATTACTTGACACATTGAAAAGAATTAACAAAAAACAGAGCAAACTAGAATGCTATTTGGCACTAAACAGAGAGTACACAGTGGCAGAATACTTGACCACTGTGACTGACCCAAACTTAAGGAAAGCTTTGACTATGTACAGACTCAGTGAGCATAGCCTGGCTCTCAAGAGAAGACAGGCTATGGGCACACGGCCCACAAAATGAGGTGGAAACTGAGCTGCACTTCCTAACCTCCTGCCAAATGTATGACCATATTAGAGACACATATTTCCCTCAGATTACAGCGATACACAAAGAATTCGAAAACAAACCCAATTTGGATAAACTTCCTTATCTACTGGGTGAAAAACCACAGTGTGCCATCACAGCAGCAATATATGTGACCTGTTGCCACAAGAAAAGGGCAACCAGTGAAGAACAAACACCAGTGTAAATACAACCCATATTTATGTTGATTTATTTTCCCATTTGTACTTTAACTATTTGAACATTGTTACAACACTGTATATAGACATAATATGACATTTGACATTTCTAATTTCTTTTGGAACTTCTGAGTGTAATGTTTACTGTTAATATTTATTGTTTATTTCACTTTTGTTTATTATGTACTTCACTTGCTTTGGCAATGTTAACATATGTTTCCCATGCCAATAAAGCCCTTAAATTGAATTGAATTGAGAGAGAGAGAGAGAGAGAGAGAGAGAGAGAGACAGAGAGAGAGAGAGAAAGGGGGAGAGAGAGGGAGAGAGAGAGAGAAAGGAAGCGAGAGAGAGAGAAAGGGGGAGAGAGAGGGAGAGAGAGAGAAAGAGAGACAGAGAGAGTGACAGAGAGAGAGAGACACGGAGAGAGAGAGAGAGATAGACAGAGAGAGAGAGAGCGAGAGAGAGAGAGAGAGACACATAGCCTGTCTTCTCTTGAGAGCCAGGTCTGCCTACAGCGGCCTTTCTCAATAGCAAGGCTATGCTCACTGAGTCTGTACATAGTCAAAGCTTTCCTTAAGTTTGGGTCAGTCACAGTGGTCAGGTATTCTGCCACTGTGTACTCTCTGTTTAGGGCCAAATAGCATTCTATTTTTTTTGTTTGTTCTTTCCAATGTGTCAAGTAATTCTCTTTTTGTTTTCTCATGATTTGGTTGGGTCTAGTTGTGTTGTTGTTGTTGTTGTTGTCCTGGGGCTGTGTGGGGTCTGTTTGTGTTTGTGAACAGCGCCCCAGGACAAGCTTACTTAGGGGACTCTTCTCCAAGTTCATCTCTCTGTAGGTGATGGCTTTGTTATGGAAGGTTTGGGAATCGCTTCCTTTTAAGTGGTTAAAGAATTTAACGGCTCTTTTCTGGATTTTGATAATTAGCGGGTATTGGCCTAATTCTGCTCTGCATGCATTATTTGGTGTTATACGTTGTACAGGGAGGATGTTTTTGCAGAATTCTGCATGCAGAGTCTCAATTTGGTGTTTGGCCCATTTTGTGAATTCTTGGTTGGTGAGCGGACCCCAGACCTCAGAAACATAAAGGGCAATGGGTTCTATAACTGATTCAAGTATTTTTATTGAGAGAGAGAGAGAGAGAGAGAGAGAGAGAGAGAGCGAGACAGAGACAGAGACAGAGACAGAGACAGAGAGAGAGAGAGAGAGAGAGAGAGAGAGAGAGAGAGAGAGAGAGAGAGAGAGAGAGAGAGAGAGAGAGAGAGAGAGAGAGAGAGACCCGGAGAGCTGGAGGGGGAGAGAGAGAGAGAGAGAGAGAGAGAGAGACCCGGAGAGCTGGAGGGGGGAGAGAGAGAGAGAGAGAGAGAGAGAGAGAGAGACCCGGAGAGCTGGAGGGGGAGAGAGAGAGAGAGAGAGAGAGAGAGAGAGAGAGACCCGGAGAGCTGGAGGGGGAGAGAGATGTGTCTGCACTCTGAACAACTTCAACAGGAGAAAGCGGACAAGCGGAAGGAGGAGGCCCAGAGGCAGGAGAAGCACTAGAGGAGGAGGAGAGATGTCTGAGGGAAAGATGAGTTTTTTTCTATTGGTAATGTAAAATTAACAGCCATACAGAAAGACTCATGTGAAGGTGAAATTACAGAGGAGGAACTTCTGGATGCAATTAAAGACTTTAAGTCCGGGAAAACTCCAGGGTTGGATGGCATACCAGTCGAGGTATACCAAACCTTTTTTGATATACTCAGAGGACCGTTATTAGCATGTTTTAACCACTCCTATGTAAGTGGTAGATTATCAGACACTCAAGAAGAAGGTCTGAATTCATTATTACTGAAAATGGATACAAGTGGAAAATGTAAAGATACTGTCCATTTTATAAAATTGGAGGCCCCTTACACTTCAGTGTTGTGATGCAAAAACTCTAGCAAAATGTACAGTGCATAGAATTAAAAAGGTATTGTCTGACATCATTCCTTCTAATCAGACAGGTTTTTTACATGGAAGATACATTGGAGTTATAAGGCAAGTACTGGAAACAATAGAACACTATGAAAAATCTGGGAAACCAGGCCTGCTATTCACAGCAGACTTTGAAAAGGCATTTAATAAAGTACGACTGGGGTTTATATATAAATGCTTGGAGCATTTCAATTTTGGAGAATCTCTTATAATATGGGTTAAAATCATGTATAGTAACCTAGGAGCAAAATAGTAAATAATGGCTATTTCCCCGAAAGTTTTAAACTGTCAAGAGGAGTGAAACAAGGTCGTCCACTCTCGGCATATCTGAGTGGCGCAGTGGTCTAAGGCGCCGCATCACAGTGCTAACTGTGCCACTAGAGATCCTGGTTTGAATCCAGGCTCTGTCGCAGCTGGCCGTGACCGGGAGACTCATGGGCGCCGCACAATTGGTCCAGGGTAGGGGAGGGAATGGCCGGCAGGGATGTAGCTCAGTTGATAGAGCATGGCGTTTGCAACGCCAGGGTTGTGGGTTCGATTCCCACGGGGGGCCAGTATAAAAACATATGTATTCACTAACTGTAAGTCGCTCTGGATAAGAGCGTCTGCTAAATGACTAAAATGTAATTATGGCCATCGAAATGTTAGCTATTAAAATCAGATCCAACAATAATATCAAGGGATTAGAAATCCAGAGCTTAAAAACAAAGGTGTCATTGTACGCTGATGATTCATGTTTTCTTTTCAATCCAAAACTTGAATGCCTCCACAGCCTCAGAGGATCTAGATACATTTTTTTACCTCTCTGGATTACAACCAAATTATGATAAATGTACTATACTACTTATTGGATCACTGAAAAATAAAAAATGTACATTACCATGTAGTTTACCAATAAAATAGTCTGATGGTGATGTGGATATACTCGGAATACATATCCCAAATGAAATAAATGATCTCACTCCACTAAATTTTAATAGAAAGTTAGCAAAAATATATAAGATCTTGCTACCATGGAATGGTAAATACCTGTCAATTTGTGGATAAATCACCCTGATTAAGTCTTTAGCATTATCCCAGTTTACCTATTTGCTTATGGTCTTGCCTACACCGAGCGAACAGTTTTTAAAATTATATGAGAAAATAATTTCAATTTCATTTGGAATGGCAAGCCAGACAAAATTAAATGGGCATATTTATATAATGAATAATTTCTCTCGGAGGAGAGAAATTATTAAATATTAAAGCATTAGACCTATCACTAAAAGCTTCAGTCATACAAAAGTTATACTTAAATCCGAACTGGTTCTCTAGCAAATTAGTAAGATTGTCTCACCCAATGTTCAAGAATGGCCTTTTTCCCTTTATTCAGATTACAACCTCTCACTTTCAGTTATTTGAAAAGGAAAAAATCTCCCAAATATCACTATTTCTAAAATAAGCCATAGAAAGTTGGTTGCAATTTCAATTTAATCCTCCAGAAATGACAGAACAAATAATGCAACAAATATTGTGGTTAAACTCAAATGTACTACTTGATAATAACATGTTATTAAAAAAAAAAGGTTTTAAAAATATATAATCTTCGTAAATGATATCATGGGTAGGACTGGTGGAGTTATGCAGCTAACAAAAACATATGGAAATGTCTGCTCTACCCAAAATTACAACCAAATAATTGCAGCATTTCCGCAAAAATGGAAGAGGAAAGTGGAAGGGAGAAAAAGTAAGGAACTTGTGTGTCGGCCTTGCATTAAAGAACATAATTGGTTAAAGAAAATTGTGATAAATAAAAAAAGTATACCAGTTTAATTTAAGGACCAAAGGATTGACAGCCGTCCCATATAGATTGCAAAATAGTTGGGAAGAGATTTTTGACGAACCGATTCCATGGCATAGTGTTTATGAACTGATACGCAAAATGATGCCGGATTCAAAACTTCAGATTTTTCAATTTAGATTATTATATACAATTCTTGCTACCAATATAATGTTATTTATATGGGGGATACAATCTTCCCAGCTCTGCAGATTTTGCTGCGAAGAGACAGAATCATTAGATCATTTGTTTTGGTACTGTCCATTTATAGCCGAGAAGCCAGCAGAACAGTCCACCTCAGATCCTGACCAGAGCCTCGACACCACAGCAGAACAACCCACCTCAGATCCTGACCACAGCCTCGACACCACAGCAGAACAGACAAATTAAGAACCAGCAACCCAGCAGACCCCACCCCCTCCTAGCAGCCCCCATGAAAACCCCTCGACACCCACTGAGTACACACAAAAGCCACAGATTGTACTCCTTATGGACTCGAATGGGTAATACATATAAGAAAATCAACTTTTCCCCAAACACACAGTGGCTAAACTCTGGTGTCCAGTGCGCCCTAGACTAGGGTCAACCAGCCACATAATAATTCACACAGTCACAAACTACCTTAGAGCCCAGCAGGAAAGGGTGGCAACAGCACTCAAGGTAGTGATTGAAAAAGCTTCTTCCACTTTCCCTAACACACAAGTGGTTAACTCCACCCTGCTACCACGAAAATAATTCCACCCTGCTTCCATACAGTGGGTTTGCACAAGCATTTCCCGTGACTGTGCCTCAAAACCTAACGTCTACCTGCCCCACCACCAATCAGACATAACCCACTATTAAATTAATCAAAACAGGAACATTTTACATCTGGCTAGAAATAAATAAGGAAATTATCTTAACAGAGAAAAATGTCCTCCTGTGTGCTACCTATATCCCCCCACTAGAATCCTTTAATGAAGACAGCTTCTCCATCCTGGAGGGGGAAATCAATTTCCAGGCCCAGAGACATGTACTAACTAATCTGTCGTGACCAAATACCCCCTAGACACAACTGCGACAACATAACCAACAAAGACGGGTCACAACTCCTGCAGCTCTGTCGCACGCTGGGTCTGTACATAATCAATGGTAGGCTTTGAGGGGACTCCAATGGTAGGTACACCTACAGCTCATCCCTTGGCAGTAGTACTGTAGATTACTTTATTACTGACCTCAACCCAGAGCATCTCAGAGCGTTCACAGTCAGCCCACCTGCACCCCTATCAGACCACAGCAAAATCACAATCTACTTGAACATAGAGCAATACTCAATCATGAGGCATCAAATCCGAACAAACTGCATGCTATTGACAAATAATATAGATGGAAGGAAAGTAGTGTTGAAACCTACCAAAAAAACTATTGGGAAACAACAAATTCAATCCATTCTAAACAACTTCCTGGACAAAATGTTCCACTGTAATAGTGAAGGTGTAAACTTGGCAGTAGAAAACCTAAACAGTATATTTGACCTCTCAGCTTCCCTATTAAATCTAACAATCTCTAACAGAAAACCAAAGAAAAGTAACAACAGTGATAAATGGTTTGATGAAGAATGCAAAAACCTAAGAAAGAATTTGAGAAACCTATCCAACCAAAAACATAGAGACCCAGAAAACCTGAGCCTACGCCTTCACTATGGTGAATCACTAAATCAATACAAAAATACACTACGGAAAAATAAGGAACTGCACGTCAGAAATCAGCTCAATGTAATTGAAGAATCCATAGAATCTAACCACTTCTGGGAAAATTAGACCAACAACAACACGAAGAGCTACCTATCCAAAATGGAGATGTTTGGTTAAACCACTTCTCCAATCTTTTTGGCTCTATAACAAAGCAGCAAAAACATATACATGATCAACTGCAAAATCATAGAATCAGCTATTAAAGATGACCAGAACCCGCTGGATTCTACAATTACATGAAACTACAGGACAAAATACAAACATTCCAACTCAAAAAAGGCCTGTGGTTTTGATGGTATCCTTAATGAAATGATAAAACATACAGACCACAAATTCCAATTGGCTACAGTATGTAGCGTTAAGTCACTTGGTTACTCTAAACAGCTGCGGTCAAAGAGGCTAGCTAGCCTACCTGATGCTAAAAGCTAATGTCGGCTAGCCTGCTTAACTTCCGGCGAGTGAAACTTGCTAACTTTCCCCTGGCGTTATGGCAACAACCCCATTTCTATTTTGGCACCGGTAGTGTATATTTAAACTCTTTCTGCCCCCCGCAGATATCTAATTAGCATAATTTAAAGATCCCCATAAAAAGCTGTAAGTTTAAGATAGAGATATCTGTTTTTTTGCACTGGATGCAATCCACCGCCTATGTAAAACTTCTGCATATGCGGTGAATGGTGTTTGTCAGACCATGAGATGTCCCGAAAATCGGTCTTCTCATAAAATTGTCTGTAGCGTCCGAACGGTTTGGCCTATAAACTATTATGATGCCTCTATGGAAAGATCAGACTCTCACGAACACGTACGTTGGATGTTTTGCTCCAGTCCTCACAAGACTCGTCTGAAGGTCCCCCGGTACCAGTCGAAAATTTTCATACGGAGAGTGTTTTCTGACTAAAATAAGGGGTTAAATACCTGTAAAAAAAATATGTAATAAATGTTTCCTGATCTTATACCTCTCAGATATAGAACTGACACTTCAGAACAAACTTCATTAACATTTCTTGGGGGGACTATCTGTTGTTCCATGTAGTGAATCTGTTATTCAATGCGTTTGTATGGGCTAATAGCAGTAAGGCCCAAAACATTTTTGCATCTTCAAGGGGTCTTATAATTCTAAATCAAATAGCAATATAAAAAGCAATATAAACTTTAAAGAAAGTCTCACTGCCTCCTTCTCACAAATGATCCAAAAAATATAAAAAATAAATAAAGTTGGTTCAACACAGTGGCGGGTCATTTTGACCCTAGGACAACGGGAGGGTTAAAACAAATCCACTGCATTATCATCAGCAGACCCCAACATTTCCTCAGTGAAAACAATGTCCTGAGCAAATGTCAAATAGACTTCTTACCAAAATACCGTACAACAGGCAACGTATACAGCCTACCCACCCTTATTGACAAACAAACCAAAATAAAAGCAAAGACTTCTCATTCTTTTTTTATTTAAAAAATGCTTTTGACTGAATTTGGCATGAGGGTCTGCTATACAAATGGATGGAATGCCGTGTTGTGGGAAAAACATACAACATTATAAAATCAGTGAACACAAACAACAAGTGTGCAATTAAAATTGGCAATAAACACAGAGATTTCTTTCCTCAGGGCCGTGGGGTGAGACTTGAATGCAGCTTGAGCCCTGCCTTCTTCAAAATTATCACTGAACACAAATATAAACGCAACATGTAAAGTGTTGATCCCATGATTCATGAGCTGAAATAAAAGATCCCTGACATTTTCCTTACGCACAAAAAGCTTATTTCTCTCAAATTTTGTGCACAAATCTGTTTACATCCTTGTTAGTGAACATTTCTCCTTTGCCAAGATAATCCATACAACTGACAGGTGAGGCATAGCAAGAAGCTGATTAAACAGCATGATCATTACACAGGTGAACCTTGTGCTGGGGACAATAAAAGGCCACTCTAAAATGTGCAGTTTTGTCACACAACACAATGCCATAGATGTTTCAAGTTTTGAGGGATTATGCAATTGGCATGCTGACTGCAGAAATGTCCACCAGAGCTATTTTCATTTATCTACCATAAGCAGCCTCCAACATCGTTTTAGAGAATTTGGCAGTACGTCCAACTGGCCTCACAACCACAGACCACGTATAAGCATGTCAGCCCAGGACCTCCACATCGGGCTTCTTCACCTGCGGGATCGTCTGAGACCAGCCACCCAGACAGCTGATGAATCTGTGTTTGCACAAACAAATCATTTTTGCACAAACTGTCAGAAACCGTCTTAGGAAAGCTCATCTGCTTACTCGTGGTCCTCATCAGGTTGTTGACCTGACTGCAGTTCGGGATTATAACCGACTTCAGTGGGCAAATGCTCACCTTCAATGGCCACTGTCCTGATCCTGTAGGTTCATGCTCTACAACATTCGCAGAGTACGACCCTACCTTACACAGGAAGGGGCACAGGTCCTAATCCAGGCACTTGTCATCTCCCGTCTGGATTACTGCAACTCGCTGTTGGCTGGGCTCCCTGCCTGTGCCATTAAACCCCTACAACTCATCCAGAATGCTGCAGCCTGTCTGTTGTTCAATCTTCCCAAGTTCTCTCACGTCACCCCGTTCCTCCGCGCACTCCACTGGTTTCCAGTTGAAGCCTGCATCTGCTACAAGACCATGGTGCTTGCCTACGGAGCTGTGAGGGGAACGGCACCTCCGTACCTTCAGGCTCTGATCAGTCCCTACACCCAAACGAGGGTATTGCGTTCATCCACCTCTGGCCTGCTGGCCCCCCTACCTCTGCGGAAGCACAGTTCCCACTCAGCCCAGTCAAAACTGTTCGCTGCTCTGGCACCCCAATGGTGGAACAAGCTCCCTCACGACGCCAGGACAGCGGAGTCACTCACCACCTTCCAGAGACACTTGAAACCCCACCTCTTTAAGGAATACCTGGGATAGGGATAAAAGTAATCCTTCTACCCTCCCCCTAACCCCCCTCATGTCCAGACGCTTCTCTTGTTTTGTATTCTCTACATGTTCGTTACTATTAAACTCACCAACTGCACCTGCTTCCTGACTCTCTCACCAACTGCACCTGCTTCCTGACTCCCTCACCAACTGCACCTGCTTCCTGACTCCCTCAACAACTGCACCTGCTTCCTGACTCCCTCACCAACTGCACCTGCTTCCTGACTCCCTCACCAACTGCACCTGCTTCCTGACTCCCTCACCAACTGCACCGGCTTCCTGACTCCCTCACCAACTGCACCGGCTTCCTGACTCCCTGCGTCTTCGTTACAGAATACTGCCTCAACAAATGAAGCAGCAGGTAATCAAGACATCTCCCAGATAGAACAGGGACACCTACTACTACTACAACACGACCAGCTGAAACAACATGACCAGCTGGAACAACTGGGATGGCTGATGGATGAGGTCCACGTTCTTCAAAGTCTCAACATTTCCCGAGGGGCTTCACCTCCAACTAGCGGAGGGTTCTCTAAAACGAGTTGATACAGCGAGCCAGCATCCCAGACCATCCAGCAGTCTGCCCTATTGTGGCCAGGAGGGGAACCAGCTTCAACGATGTCCGGTACGTTCCAACCCGGGGTCTAGGAGAGCAGAGGGACAGTCCCGTGATCATCCGTCTCTTGGGTTAGACATGAGTATTCATCCATCATCATCAGTTTCCTCCAAACCATTTTTAGTATTGATTTCACTGGCTGGCTGTCCCTCATGTTGTATCTACTGCTCTAGTGGACTCCGGTGCCCCAGGGAATTTTATTGACCAGGCCCTCGCCTCCTCCCTGAACATCACCTCATACCCGCTCTTCTCTCCGTTTCATGCTCAAGCGCTGGTGGTCGTGTATATCGACGACATTTTGGTCTACTCGGCTACCTTGGAGGATCACATCGCTCACGTCCGAGTATTCCTCGAACGCCTCCTGGCTAAACACCTGTATGTCAAAGCGGAGAAGTGCCAATTCCATCAGGAGGCTGTCTCCTTTTTGGGTTACCAGATCGGCCCGCAAGGAGTGATGATGGATGGTAAGAAGGTCAATGCTGTCAAGTCATGGCCAGTCCCAACCACCATACAGGGGTTACAACGTTTTTGGGGGGTTTGTCGACTTCTACCGCTGTTTCATTAAGAACGTTAGATCCATCACCTCTCCTCTCACCTCTCTCCTCAAGGGGGGTCAAGGTAAATTGGGGTGGAGTCTGGCTGCCGACGAAGCCTTCGACATTTCACCTCCACCCGTTGCTCAAACACCCAGATCCCACGCTTCCCTTCGTGGTGTAGGTGGGGGCTTCAGGGGGCTGTCCTGTCACAACAACAAGGTCATCCACAGAAATTGTATCACTGTCCGTATGTACTCCAGTTTCCGATGTTCGGTGATGATGAGAAATGGGTCCTTGGCGCCCTCCAGCCAGTGTCTCCACTCCTCTAATGCCAATTTCACCGCCAGGAGCTCCTGATCACTGACATCATAGTTCCTCTCTGCAGGAGACAGTTTCTTTGTGAAACTGTCTCCTGCAGAGAGGAACTATGATTCAGCGATCGGGAGTGCGCCACCCGATAACACAAAAAAACTTCAACAAAGTACTGAGTAAAGTGTCTGAAAACAAAATGTCAAGGGGTCTGAATACTTTCCGAACTGATCCATTGTGGAGGCCACGGGGATGGCATGTGCTACTGAAACTAAGTATGGTTATACTATCTTAGAACAATGGTGCAACACTAATACAAATAATATTATTGTATAACTTTTTCCCTCGTTGGATAGTAGTTGCTGTCCGCGGTTCTGAAACACGTCAGTGCGCTGTTGAATTGGCGCCTTTTCCTAGACCATGTTGCTATGTGAACAATAGCAAAGTTAATAATAGTTTTATTCTGTGAGCACCAAGCCTCACGCAAAACACAACATTTCAGATAAACAATTTCACAAATTCGGCTGTTTTTAATCTTTGCTTTACACTTTGTTTGGTATTATTTATAACCTATTGGCCTATTGGTCACGTAATGTAGCAAGGGTACAGGGAATGTTTTTCCTAAACAAATGAGGGATTTCGGTAACAGAACTTTTCAGTCAGAAATGGCTGTAATCATGTTGCAGCCTCAGCAACACGGGCTGTTGATGTTCTGTGGTGGTCGCTGCAGCAGGGAGGAGAGAGAGACAACGGGTGCTAGTCAAAGTCACTCGCTGTCATTTTCTTTGTTACACAGCGCAGCAAATCTGGCACAATCAAATCAATTGCAGTCGGACTCCCTCTAGTCATTTGTGTGTCTTAATTATTTAATCAAACAGTGCTTAAAGCATCAGACAAGCTCAGTGAATATAGTTGATTTGATACGGAAAAATCTATATATGGAAAAATACACTTTAAAAAAAAAAACATTTAGAACAGACGACTCTTGGCCGACCAAGATTTTTGTTGTGTCATTGACAGCCCTTGTACAAATGGTATCAAAGTAGGAATTAAGCAGCTCAGGAGCTGTTTAAATGTTGAGATTACAAGATATTTAACAATGGCCAGAGGAAATTGAATATGAGTCTATTTGACCTTTCAGGCTAATGTCAGCCAACAGATGATTGATTAAAGCCAACCACTAGGCCTGCCCTTTTTATAGTTTATAGCCTGGCTGATGCACAGATCTGTGAAACACACAAACAGGTTGGAGAACCATTCTTTCCTCCGGAATATTAAAAACACAAACAATCAAGAGGGATTTTGGGTGGATCTGTGTCCACTGACACGTAGTCAGTCATGTCTAAATGCAACAGCCCTACTTTTTATTTATTTCCATGAACGGCCCTGCATGCTTATTACCTGTGTCCTAGGTCTAGTATGAATGGGTCTGACACGGGTTAAACCCACTTGAAATATACAGGGCAGAATCCAGGTTCGTGGTGTGAAAGGGGTATAAGTATTTGAATTGGGCGAGGCTCCCACCACCCTCTCTGATCAATTCATTGTTGTCGCACTTCTGAACTGAAATATGAACTGAAGCTTACTTACAAAGGTTCTACCTGCTAGCTAGCACCTTGCGGTGTCAACATTACAGACTAACCCTAACCCTAACCCTAACCCTAACCCTAACCCTAACCCTAACCCTAACCCTTTGCGGTGTCAACATTACAGACTAACCCTAACCCTAACCCTAACCCTTTTCGGTGTCAACATTACAGACACGTCACATAAACAATGTCAAAGAGCCAACAGAGTCTGGTGCTTTGGTCGGGTCAGATATTTAACTTCCTCCCCCAAAAGTAATTATATTGTTGTTTCTACTGGAACCAAAAAAATATGATGAGTCAAGCAATACTTACCATCTACGGGAGGGATATCATAATCTACATCTACCACTTGGGTTATGGCATCATCCTCTGCTGATGAGGCCATCTTCGTGCATTGTTTGTAAGTCCTTTTACGTGACATTCTATAGATGAACAAAGAACAATTTTTTTTAGTGTAAGCCAAAGTACTGTTGAAAATTTTGTCACGCACTCCAATTGGAATCCAGTATAAACATGTGGGACATACAAACATGGTTTTCAGAATCACTAAGGGCCTGGCGAGCTCTCATCTAAAATGGTACTAAAATGTACTTTTTCTTTGTCATTGCAGGTATTCATTCTAGCTATGGTTATTACAAGTGCAACAGTGCATACTACTTCTAAGACCAATTATATTAATACATCAGGCATTACTGTAGGAATACATATGTAATTACATATATATATTACCACGTAGGAGATAGTGCTGCATGCGTACATTGCATATAATGTTACAGTATTAGGTTATTACTTTTGTGGAAATTGGTACGTCACTTCTTAAGTAACATAAAACTAGCTATCAAAGCTAAAGCAGCCAGCTTGTCCAGCTAACAACCAGCAAATGGTTTGGCTAAGCTAACCTTAGCTAGCACCACACTGACAGTAGACTAGCCTAGATGGTAACATTAACCTTAGTTTTGCTTATTGACTGAGGTTGCTAGCTAGCTAGCTAACGAGGCTATTGTATAGGCTGACTTTATATTTGCTTATGAGGGACATCTAAATTAGAGCCAGACTATTTGAGTTGGCTTATATTCGGCTACACACAGCCAAGCTATAGCCAGGCTCCTAGCTAATGCTAATATAATGTATTAGCTACCTTATTTAGCTAGCCATCAAAAAGTTAGCTGACAGTTGGATAACAAATACAAAATGGCTAGCCTGACAACCGCTGTCAGCGAACTGGCTTATCCTGCTATGGCAACGATTAAGCCTTTTGCATCTGTTAGCTAGATAATAAGCCAAGTGAAGATAATGTACACTACCGGTCAAAAGTTTTAGAACACCTACTCATTCAAGGGTTTTTCTTTATTTGTACATTGTAGAATAATAGTGAAGACTTCAAAACTATGAAATAACACATATGGAATCATCTCTTAACCAAGAAAGTGTTAAATAAATCTAAATATATTTTATATGTGAGATTCTTCAAATAGCCACCCTTTACCTTGATGACAGCTTTGCACATTATGTCACATGAAATTCACTGATTATCAAGACAAAATAAATTCAAAATTTTAACTACATTAATATCTTAATACTTATTTACCTTCAACGTTGACTCTCACTGCGCTTTTGAAGTCGATGTCGCTCAACAACGTGTGAACCAGTGAACAGATATTGTTTTTGCTGAGTAACGTTACTACAATTTCCTACACATGGGTATTTCACTACAATTTCTACAATTTTCAGCTGGATACAAATTTAAACTGTTAAAGTGCACACCCAAAACCAATACTATTTTTACCTGACCCAAGGATTTTGAATTGAACATGGCTCGTGTGCTAAGTGATATATTGACGGCAAAAAAACAGCAGAAAAATTTAAAAGAAGGTTATGAAATACCTCCAGAAGAAAGGCCTGCTCAAAAAGTCTGTGAGGAGTCGTATCTGTGGCCACAAGCAGAAAATGATCTGGCATGCGTGCAAAGATGGATACATATGGTAAGTTAATGTTACAACCGGTATTTATTGGCCTAGAAAACTTCTGAGAAAGTTTGAAATGAGGAGTACTGTACTGTAAGAAATGCTTGAATATGTAAATGTACAGTGAATCTAACTTCCTTCTGAGCCTAGTTGGCTAGTCTCATAGGTTCTGCCGGGCCGAGCTGACATTGACCCATACATCATTTCATCAGCCGGAACAATTTTATTAAATTTTTGCTATGAACATGCATTGAAGAAATGCTTGAATATGTAAAATGTAAAAACAAACTAAATAGAATTATTGTCAAATTGACTGTGTCCATAAAATGTATATAGTATGTATAAGCTGGAAGTAGAGGCCTAAGCGTTGTTGTTCACTAGTTTACTCCAATTAGGGACGGGGTGGTGGGGTTGGAAAGTAATAAAGGGACATATATGTTTTAAAAGGATATGTATATGAATGTGTATATGTGTGTGTGTGTGTGTGTATATATATATTTGCAAGAAGAAAAAAAAACATATGGGGGATTGATGCAGACAGTTACATTGATGGAAGTTACAATCTATCTGCAATATTAAAGTTGATCGAACCCCTAAAAAAAAAGGTTATATATTTATTTTCTTAGTTCACCTTGTGTTCTTGAACGTAGCCCTGTTTCTTTGTGTTCTTGAACGTAGCCCTGTTTCTTTGTGTTCTTGAACGTAGCCCTGTTTCTTTGTGTTCTTGAACGTAGCCCTGTTTCTTTGTGTTCTTGAAAGTAGCCCTGTTTCTTTGTGTTCTTGAACGTAGCCCTGTTTCTTTGTGTTCTTGAACGTAGCCCTGTTTCTTTGTGTTCTTGAACGTAGCCTTGTTTCTTTGTGTTCTTGAACGTGGCCCTGTTTCTTTGTGTTCTTGAACGTAGCCCTGTTTCTTTGTGGTCTTGAACATAGCCATTTCTTTGTGTTCTTGAACGTAGCCCTGATTCTTTATGTTCTTCAACGTAGCCCTGTTTCTTTGTGTTCTTGAACGTAGCCCTGATTCTTTGTGTACTTGTACGTAGCCCTGTTTCTTTGTGTTCTTGAACCTAGCCCTGTTTCTTTGTGTTCTTGAACGTAGCCCTGTTTCTTTGTGTTCTTGAACGTAGCCCTGATTCTTTGTGTTCTTGAACGTAGCCCTGTTTCTTTGTGTTCTTGAACGTAGCCCTGTTTCTTTGTGTTCTTGAACCTAGCCCTGTTTCTTTGTGTTCTTGAACCTAGCCCTGTTTCTTTGTGTTCTTGAACGTAGCCCTGTTTCTTTGTGTTCTTGAACCTAGCCCTGTTTCTTTGTGTTCTTGAACCTAGCCCTGTTTCTTTGTGTTCTTGAACATAGCCCTGTTTCTTTGTGTTCTTGAACGTAGCCCTGTTTCTTTGTGTTCTTCAACGTAGCCCTGTTTCTTTGTGTTCTTGAACGTAGCCCAGTTTCTTTGTGTTCTTGAACGTAGCCCTGTTTCTTTGTGTTCTTGAACATAGCCCTGTTTCTTTGTGTTCTTGAACGTAGCCCTGTCTCATTGTGTTCTTGAACGTAGCCCTGTTTCTTTGTGTTCTTTAACGTAGCCCTGTTTCTTTGTGTTCTTGAACGTAGCCCTGTTTCTTTGTGTTCTTGAACGTAGCCCTGTTTCTTTGTGTTCTTGAACGTAGCCCTGTTTCTTTGTGTTCTTGAACGTAGCCCTGTTTCTTTGTGTTCTTGTACATAGCCCTGTTTCTATGTGTTCTTGAACGTAGCCCTGTTTCTTTGTGTTCTTGAACGTAGCCCTGTTTCTTTGTGTTCTTGAACGTAGCCCTGTTTCTTTGTGTTCTTGAACGTAGCCCTGTTTCTTTGTGTTCTTGTACGTAGCCCTGTTTCTATGTGTTCTTGAACGTAGCCCTGTTTCTTTGTGTTCTTGAACGTAGCCCTGTTTCTTTGTGTTCTTGAACGTAGCCCTGTTTCTTTGTGTTCTTGAACGTAGCCCTGTTTCTTTGTGTTCTTGAACGTAGCCCTGTCTTTCATTTTTGTTCATTGATTTCACCTGTGTTAGTTACTCACCTGGTCTCATCAGCTCCTTATTTAGTTCAGTTCTTTCTGTTTGTGCCTTGTGAGGTATTGTTTGTTTTTGACTCCGCTAAGCCGTTTCCTAGATCGTTTGTGAGAACCAGTTTTAGCCTTCAGTCCTAGTTTTTGATTCTCCTGCCTGTTTGCCTACCTGTGTATGACCATTGCCTCCCTGTGACCACGATTCCAGCCTTCTGCGAAGGTGAAATAAACACCTGCTGCGCTCTGCACGTGAATCTACACCTTTTTCTCCCTGTGTATTCATTACAAATGTAGGTTACTTGTTGTGGCAGGCTGGGAGGGGCAGGAGGCTTCACTGCTGCTGCCCTAATTTATTATTCAGGGAAATTAAGTCAAAGCTGTTACACATGTGTTTTGAGTACTGTTTTTAGAGCTGCTACTAACAACTATTTTGATAATCACTCCACATAAAAATGATTGCTATCTCATGAAACAGGTGTCGATGGATTCCATTGCTTCCAAACGTATCACTGTCTGATTTAACAGGCAAGAAAGTGTATTACCAAACTTCACCTAATACAATAAAATAAAATAAACTGTAACATAGTAACTGCATATTAATTTCATGAGAAAATCAAAACGCGTTTCACTTTATATTAAGTTACTTGTTCCTGTGTAGAAACATTGTAGTTTTGATACTACTTTTAAAATGACATTGTAATAACACATTTTGATAAACCCTGCAACATTTTTTATAATATTGAAAGTACAAGGTGCTGTAACTACATTCTTCCTAGATTGAGATGGATTCCCGTCGTACTGTACTGGGTGTCTGCCATCGTTGAAACGTACTGTACTGGGTGTCTGCCATCGTTGAAACGTACTGTACTGGGTGTCTGCCATCGCTGAAACATAGTAACTACATAGTAATTACATGAGTCATTCACAATGTGTTTCACTTTAAATTAAGTTGCTTGCTCCTGTACAGAAACATTGTAATTGAAAAACTTTGAGTAAAGCCAGTGTACACAATTACATTTTATGTAGAGTCTCAATAAGGTGTTTGTCCCATTTTGTGAATTCTTGGTTGGTGAGCGGACCCCAGACCTCACAACCATAAAGGGCAATGGGTTCTATAACTGAATCAAGTGTTTTTAGCCATATCCTAATTGGTATGTCGAGTTTTATGTTCCTTTTGATGGCATAGAAGGCCCTTCTTGCCTTGTCTCGCAGATTGTTGACAGCTTTGTGGAAGTTACCTGTTGTGCTGATGTTTAGGCCGAAGTATGTATAATTATTTGTGTGCTCTAGGGCAACAGTGTCTAGATGGAATTTGTATTTGTTGTCCTAACAACGGGACTTCTCTCGATTCCTCTCTCCCTCTCGCTTCCTCTCTCTCTCCCTCTCTCGCTTCCTCTCTCTCTCTCTCTCTCTCTCTCTCTCTCTCTCTCTCTCTCTCTCTCTCTCTCTCTCTCTCTCTCTCCCCATCTCTCTCTCTCTCTCTCTCTCTCTCTCTCTCTCTCTCTCTCTCTCTCTCTCTCTCTCTCTCTCTCTCTCTCGCTTCATCTCTCCCCATCTCTCTGCTGGGGGGGTGACTATCCTTGTCTGCTCTCTCTCTCTCTACCTACCATCTCTCTCTCTCTCTCGCTTCGTCTCTCTCTCCCCATATCTCTCTCCCATCTCTCTCTACCTCTCTCCCTCTCTCTCTACCTACATCTATCTCTCGCTCTCCATCTCTCTCTCTCCCCATCTCTCTCTCTTTCCCCAACTCTCTCTCTCTCTCTCCCCATATTTCTCTCTACCTACCTCTCTCATCTCTCCCCCCGAAAAAGAGAGAGAGAGGGGAGGATAGAAAGAAGGAGAGAGGAGGAAAGGGAGAGGGAGGGTGCGATAGGGAGAGGGACATAAAGTAATTATTTTCAACGGTCTCAGTGTTATTTAACACTTCAGAGAGCAGCTGAAGGGTGTGTGTGTGTGTGATTTAGCACTTCAGAGAGCGGCTGATTACTAAAACTCAAAACTATCAAGCATAGCTGGAGCCAAGACAGGGTCCTATCATACAGATTATATTAATACACTATATTAATACACTACCGACAGACAGCCAGAGTAAGGTAGCTGATAAAGCAGAATGCAGGTCTGTACATTATATACTGTATATATAGTTTGTAGTGCTTGACTGTGTGTTTATTGTGTGTGTGTTTAGTGTGTGTGCGTGTTTAGTGTGTGTGCGTGTGTGTGTGTTTAGTGTATGTGTTTAGTGTGTGTTTAGTGTGTGTGTGTGTGTGTGTGTGCTTAGTGTGTGTGTGTGTTTAGTGTGTGTGTGTGTGTGTTTAGTGTGTGTGTTTAGTGTGTGTGTGTGTGTGTGTGTGTGTGTGTGTGTGTGTGTGTGTGTGTTTAGTGTGTGTGAGTGTGTGTGTGTTTAGTGTGTGTGTGTGTTTAGTGTGTGTGTGTGTGTGTGAGAGAGAGATGGGAGAGAGGGAGAGATGGGAGAGAGAGAGAGAGAGAGATGGGAGAGAGAGAGCTAGAGATGTAAGAGAGAGAGAGATGGGAGGGAGAGAGAGATGGGAGAGATGAGAGAGAGGTAGAGAGAGGGAGAGATGGGAGAGAGAGAGGGAGAGGAGGAAGAGATGGGAGAGAGAGGGAGAGGAGGGAGAGATGGGAGAGAGAGGGAGAGGAGGGAGAGATGGGAGAGAGAGATGGGAGGGAGAGAGAGATGGGAGAGAGAGGGAGAGGAGGGAGAGATGGGAGAGAGAGGGAGAGGAGGGAGAGAGAGAGAGAGGAGGGAGAGATGGGAGAGAGCGATGGGGTAGAGAGAGATGGGGTAGAGAGAGAGAGAGAGAGATGGGAGAGAGAGAGAGAGATGGGAGAGAGAGATGGGGTAGAGAGAGAGAGAGAGAGATGGGAGAGAGAGAGAGAGATGGGAGAGAGAGATGGGTAGAGAGAGATGGGGTAGAGAGAGAGAGAGAGAGAGAGAGAGATGGGAGAGAGAGGGAGAGGAGGGAGAGATGGGAGAGAGAGAGAGGGAGAGGAGGGAGAGATGGGAGAGAGAGAGAGAGAGGAGGGAGATGGGAGAGAGAGAGAGAGATGGGAGAGAGAGATGGGAGAGAGAGAGGGAGAGGAGGGAGAGAGAGATCACCCTCTCACTCCTCTCCCCTATTTGTTATTTTTTGTTATTTTATTAGAATCCCCATTAGTTGCTGCAAAAGCAGCAGCTACTCTTCCTGGGATCCACACAAAACATGAGTGTGTGTGCGTGTGTGTGTTTAGTGTATGTGTTTAGTGTGTGTTTAGTGTGTGTGTGTGTGTGTGTGTGCTTAGTGTGTGTGTGTGTTTAGTGTGTGTGTGTGTGTGTTTAGTGTGTGTGTTTAGTGTGTGTGTGTGTGTGTGTGTGTGTGTGTGTGTGTGTGTGTTTAGTGTGTGTGAGTGTGTGTGTGTTTAGTGTGTGTGTGTGTTTAGTGTGTGTGTGTGTGTGTGTGTGAGAGAGAGATGGGAGAGAGGGAGAGATGGGAGAGAGAGAGAGAGAGAGATGGGAGAGAGAGAGCTAGAGATGTAAGAGAGAGAGAGATGGGAGGGAGAGAGAGATGGGAGAGATGAGAGAGAGGTAGAGAGAGGGAGAGATGGGAGAGAGAGAGGGAGAGGAGGAAGAGATGGGAGAGAGAGGGAGAGGAGGGAGAGATGGGAGAGAGAGGGAGAGGAGGGAGAGATGGGAGAGAGAGATGGGAGGGAGAGAGAGATGGGAGAGAGAGGGAGAGGAGGGAGAGATGGGAGAGAGAGGGAGAGGAGGGAGAGAGAGAGAGAGGAGGGAGAGATGGGAGAGAGCGATGGGGTAGAGAGAGATGGGGTAGAGAGAGAGAGAGAGAGATGGGAGAGAGAGAGAGAGATGGGAGAGAGAGATGGGGTAGAGAGAGAGAGAGAGAGATGGGAGAGAGAGATGGGTAGAGAGAGATGGGGTAGAGAGAGAGAGAGAGAGAGAGAGAGATGGGAGAGAGAGGGAGAGGAGGGAGAGATGGGAGAGAGAGAGGGAGAGGAGGGAGAGATGGGAGAGAGAGAGAGAGAGGAGGGAGATGGGAGAGAGAGAGAGAGATGGGAGAGAGAGATGGGAGAGAGAGAGGGAGAGGAGGGAGAGAGAGATCACCCTCTCACTCCTCTCCCCTATTTGTTATTTTTTGTTATTTTATTAGAATCCCCATTAGTTGCTGCAAAAGCAGCAGCTACTCTTCCTGGGATCCACACAAAACATGAAACATGACATAATAGAGAACATTAAGAACAGCTCAAGGACAGAACTACATCAACTAAAAAATTAATTTAAAAAAAGGTACATATCGATACCAATAAATACACAAACTATCTAGGTCAGATAGGGGAGAGGCATTGTGCCATGAGGTGTTGCTTTATCTGTTTTTTGAAACCAGGTTTGCTGTTCATTTGAGCAACATGTGATGGAATGGAGTTCCATGCAATAATGTCTCTATATAATACTGTATGCTTTCTTGAATTTGTTCTGGATTTGGGGACTATGAAAAGCATGTCTGATGGGGTGTGTGTGTGTCAGAGCTGTGTGTAAGTTTGAATATGCAAACAATTTGGGATTTTCAACACATTAAAGTTTATTATAAAATTAAGAAGTGATGCAATCTGTCTCTCCTCAACTCTTAGCCAAGAGAGACTGGCATGCAGAGTATTTATATTAGCCCTCTGATTACAATGAAGAGCAAGACTTGCCGCTCTGTTCTGGGCCAGCTGCAGCTTAACAAGGTCTTTCCTTGCAGCACTCGACCACACGACTGTTGGAAACTGTCACACCATCACACCAAACCATCACACCACCACCACCATGCTTGACCTTTGGTATGATGTTCTTACTGTGGAATGCAGTGTTTGGTTTTCGCCAGGCATAATGGGACCCATCTCGTCCAAAAAGTTGAGTCAAGTTTGCCAAAAAGCACCTGGATGATCATCAAGACTCTTGGAAGAACGTTCTATGGACAGATTATTCAAAAGTATAACTTTTTGGACGACATGGTTCCAGTAATGCCTGGCGAAAACCAAACTCTGCATTCCACACTAGATATGGTTACTATATTGTGATCACTACATCCGATGGATCTGGATACTGCTTTCAAGCACATTTCTGCAGCATTAGTAAAGATATGGTCAATACATGTTGATGATTTCATTCCTGTGCTGTTTAAAACTACCCTGGTAGTGTGACTACTACACACTCTACTACACTACACTACACCCTACTACACTCTACTACACTCTACTACACTATACTACACTCTACTACACACTCTACTACACCCTTCTACACTCTACTACACTCTACTACACTATACTACACTCTACTACACACTCTACTACACCCTACTACACTCTACTACACTATACTACACTCTACTACACACTCTACTACACCCTACTACACTCTACTACACTCTACTACACTATACTACACTCTACTACACACTCTACTACACCCTTCTACACTCTACTACACTCTACTACACTATACTACACTCTACTACACACTCTACTACACCCTTCTACACTCTACTACACTCTACTACACTATACTACACTCTACTACACCCTTCTACACTCTACTACACCCTACTACACTCTACTACACTCTACTACACCCTACTACACTATACTACACTCCACTAAACTCTACTACACACCATTACACCCTACTACACTCTACTACACCCTACTACACTCTACTACACTCTACTACACTATACTACACTCTACTACACCCTACTACACTCTACTACACCCTACTACACTCTACTACACTCTACTACACCCTACTACACTATACTACACTCCACTAAACTCTACTACACCCCACTACACTCTGTTACACTCTACTACACTCTACTACACTCTGTTACACTCTACTACACTCTATTACACTACACTACACTCCACTACACTCTACTACACCCCACTACACTATACTACACTCTACTACACCCTACTACACTCTATTACACTACACTACACTCTACTACACTCTACTACACCCTACTACACTATACTACACTCTACTACACTCTACTACACTCTATTACACTACACTACACTCTACTACACTCTGTTACACTCTACTACACTCTATTACACTACACTACACTCCACTACACTCTACTACACCCTACTACACTATACTACACTCTACTACACCCTACTACACTCTACTACACCCTACTACACTATACTACACTCTACTACACCCTACTACACTATACTACACTCTACTACACTCTACTACACTATACTACACTCTACTACACTATACTACACTCTATTACACTACACTACACTCTACTACACTCTGTTACACTCTACTACACTCTATTACACTACACTACACTCCACTACACTCTACTACACTCTGTTACACTCTACTACACTCTATTACACTACACTACACTCCACTACACTCTACTACACTCTACTACACTATACTACACTCTGTTACACTCTACTACACCCTACTACACTATACTACACTCTACTACACTCTACTACACTATACTACACTCTGTTACACTACACTACACTCTACTACACTCTACTACACTCTATTACACCCTACTACACTCTATTACACAATACTACACTATATTACACTACACTACACTCTACTACACTCTACTACACTCTACTACACTCTACTACACTATACTACACTCCAGTACACTCTATTACACTACACTACACCCTACTACACTCTTATACACTCTACTACACTCTACTACACCTTACTACACTATATTACACTACACTACACCCTACTACACTTGTCTACACTCCACTACACTCAATTACACCCTATTACACACTACTACACTCTATTACACTACACTACACCCTACTACACTCTACTACACTCTAGTACACTAAACTACACCCTACTACACTCTTCTACACTCTACTACACCCTACTAAACTCTATTACACCCTACTACACTCTATTACACTACACTACACCCTACTACACTATATTACACTACACTACACCCTACTACACCCTACTACACTCTACTACACTATACTACACTATACTACACCCTACTACACTCTATTACACTCCACTACACCCTACTACACTATATTACACTCTACTACACCCTACTACACCCTATTACACTCCACTACACCCTACTACACTCCACTACACCCTACTACACTCCACTACACCCTACTACACTCCACTACACCCTATTACACTCCACTACACCCTACTACACTCCACTACACCCTACTACACTCCACTACACCCTACTACACTTCACTACACAATGGCACCGACAACGAAGCAACAGCCTATAGGGAGGAGGTCAGAGACCTGGCAGTGTGGTGCCAGGATAACAACCTCTCCCTCAACGTGACCAAGACAAAGGAGCTGATCGTGGACTACAGGAAACGGAGGACCGAACACGCCCCCATTCTCATCGACGGGGCTGTAGTGGAGCGGGTCGAGAGTTCCATGTTCCTTGGTGTCCACATCATCAACAAACTATCATCGTCCAAACACACCAAGACAGTCGTGAAGAGGGCACGACAATGCCTATTCCCCCTCAGGAGACTGGAAAGATTTGGCATGGGTCAAGGCAGGCAAAGAGTCGTAATCCAAATCAAATCAAATCAAAACAAATCTAACTTTAATGGCCACATGCGCCGAATACAACAGGTGTAGACATTACAGTGAAATGCTTACTTACCAGGCAGGTACAGGACGGCAGGAAGAATCAGGGTGAGGAAAGGTCAGAAAGGTCACAGCACAGGAAACAAGGAAACAAACTGGAGGTCTTGACGGGACAAGAGGAACTGGCAACAGACAAACAGAAATAATGGGGACAAATGGGAGACACCTGGTGGGGGGTGGAGACAAGCACAGGACAGGTGAAACAAATCAGGGTGTGACACAATATACAAATATATAGTATACACATCAATATACAATATACATATCAATATACACATGAAATCACATCACAATATAGTATACACATCAATATATACTTTAAACATCCATATATACCATACACAGCAATATACACATCAATATATACTATACACATCAATATTGAATATACAGACCTATATACACATTAATATACACACCAATATATACTATATACATCAATATATATATTATAAACATCAATATACTTGATACATATCAATATACACATCAATATATATAATATACACATCTATATATAATATAAACATCAATAAACATATAAATATATACATCACTATATAACATACACATCAATATATAATATGCACACCAAACACATTAATATACACTATACACATCAACATACACATCAATATATACTGTACACATCAATATGCTGTATACTAAACACATCAATATATACTATAAACATCAATATACACATCAATATATACTATACACAGGAATTTCATCAATATACAATATAGACATCAATATATACTATACACATCAAACACATCAATATATATATTATACACATCAATATATACTATGCACATCAATATACACCATATACACATCAATATATACTTCTACACATCAATATATACTATAAACATCAATATATAATATACACATAAACATATATTATGCACATCAAACAGATCAATAAATACTATACACATCAATATACACATCAATATATACTATTCACATCAATATAAACTATACACATCAATATACATATCAATATACACATAGATATATACTATACACATTCATATACACATTAATATGCACTATACACTATGGCCCCGTGTAGCTCAATTGGTAGAGCATGGCGTTTGCAATGCCAGTGTTGTGGGCTCGATTCCCACGGGGGGCCAGTATGAAAAAAATTATGCACTCACTAACTATAAGTCGCTCTGGATAAGAGCGTCTGCTAAATGACTAAAATGTATACACATCAAATTATATTATACACATCAAACACATCAATATATAGTATAAACATCAATATATAGTATATGCATCAATATATACTATACACATCAATATACACATCAATATATACTATACACATCCAAATACACATCGATATATACTATACACATCAATATATACTATACACATCAATATACACATTCATATAGACTATACACACTAATATGTACTGGACCCATCAAACAAATCAATATATAGTGTACACATCTATATGCACATCAATATATACTATACACATCGATATACACATTAATATATACTATACAAATGTATTTATACTATACACATTAAAATATACCATACATATCAAACACATCAATATATACTATACACATCAATATCTACCATACACATCGCTATATACTATATACATCAATATATACTAAACACATCAATATGTACCATACATATCAGCATATACTATACACATCAAACACATCAATATATACTATACACACAAATATATACATCAATATGTACTATACACATCAATATATACAAAACACATAAATATATACTAAATCAATCAATCAAATGTTATTTACAAAGCCCTATTTACATCAGCAGATGTCACAAAGTGCTATACAGAAACCCAGCCTAAAGCCCCAAACAGCAGCAATGCAGATGTAGAAGCACGGTGGCTAGGGAAAACTCCCTAGAAAGGCAGGAACCTAGGAAGAAACCTAGAGAGGAACCAGGCTCTGAGGGGTGGCCAGTCCTCTTCTGGCTGTGCCGGGTGGAGATTATAAGAGTACATGGCCATTAAGGCCAGATTTTTCTCCAAGATGTCCAAACGTTCAGAGATGACCAGCAGGGTCAAATAATAATCACAGTGGTTGTAGAGGTTGCAACAGGTCAGTACCTCAGGAGTAAACATCAATTGGCTTTTCATAGCCGGGCATTTAGAGGTTGAAATAGCAGGTGCGGTAGAGAGAGAGAGTTGAAAAGAGCAGGTTTGGGACACATCAATATATACCATACACAATATACAGTACCAGTCAAAGTTTGGACAAGCTTACTCATTCAATGGTTTGTCTTTAAATGTACTATTTTCTACATTGTAGAATAAATAGTGACGACATCAAATCTATGAAATAACACATCATGTAGTAACAAAAAAGTGTTAAACAAATCAAAATATATTTTATATTTGAGATTCTTCAAATAGCCACCCTTTGTCTTAATGACAATTTTGCAAACTCTTACTTTCCGAATGCACTGTACATCCCATCAATTCAAAGGCACCAATTCCTGCCTGTTGGGAGAGAGGTAGAGGGGTAGAGGTAGAGAGGTAGAGAGGTAGAGAGGTAGAGGGGTAGAGGGGGTAGAGGGGTAGAGGGGGGGAGAGGGGTAGAGAGGTAGAGGGGTAGAGGGGTAGAGGGGTAGAGGGTAGAGAGGTAGAGGGGTAGAGGGGTAGAGGGGTAGAGGGGTAGAGGGGTAGAGAGGGGGAGAGGGGTAGAGGGGTAGAGGGGTAGAGGGGTAGAGAGGTAGAGGGGTAGAGGGGTAGAGGGGTAGAGGGGTAGAGGAGTAGAGGGGTAGAGGTAGAGGGGTAGAGGGGTAGAGGGGTAGAGGTAGAGGGGTAGAGGGGTAGAGGTAGGAGAGGTAGAGGGGTAGAGGGGTAGAGGGGTAGAGAGGTAGAGGGGTAGAGGAGTAGAGAGGTAGAGGGTACAGGGGTAGAGAGATAGAGGGGTAGAGAGGTAGAGGGGTAGAGAGGTAGAGGGGTAGAGAGGTAGAGGGGTAGAGGGGTAGCGGGGTAGAGAGGTAGAGGGGTAGAGAGGTAGAGGGGTAGAGGGGTAGCGGGGTAGAGAGGTAGAGAGGTAGAGGGTAGAGGGGTAGAGGGGTAGAGCGGTAGAGAGGTAGAGGTAGAGAGATAGAGGAGTAGAGGGGTAGAGAGGTACAGGGTAGAGGGGTAGAGGGGTAGAGAGGTAGAGGTAGAGGGGTAGAGGGTAGAGGAGGTAGAGGGGTAGAGGGGTAGAGGGGTAGAGAGGTAGAGGGGTAGAGGGGGTAGAGGGGTAGAGGGGTAGAGAGGTAGAGAGGTAGAGGGGTAGAGAGGTAGAGGGGTAGAGGGGTAGAGGGTAGAGGGTAGAGAGAGAGAGGGGTAGAGGTAGAGGGGGAGAGGGTAGAGGGGTAGAGGGATATAGGGGTAGAGGGGTAGAGGGGGTAGAGGGGTAGAGAGGTAGAGGGGTAGAGGGGTAGAGGGTAGGTAGAGGGGTAGAGAGGTAGAGGGGTAGAGGGGTAGAGGGGTAGAGGGATAGAGAGGTAGAGGGGTAGAGGGGTAAAGGGGTAGAGGGGTAGAGAGGTAGAGGGTAGAGGGGTAGAGGTAGAGAGGTAGAGGGTAGAGGGGTAGAGGGGTAGAGGGTAGAGGGGTAGAGAGGTAGAGGGGTAGAGGGGTAGAGGGTAGGAGGGGGAGAGGGGTAGAGGGGTAGAGGGGTAGAGGGGTAGAGGGTAGAGAGGTAGAGGGGTAGAGGGGTAGAGGGGTAGAGGGGTAGAGAGGTAGAGGGGTAGAGGTAGAGGGGTAGAGGGGTAGAGGGGTAGAGAGTAGAGGGTAGAGTAGAGAGGGGTAGAGGGGTAGAGGGGTAGAGGGGTAGAGGGGTAGAGGGGTAGAGGGGTAGAAGGGTAGAGGGGTAGAGGTAGAGGGGTAGAGGGGTAGAGGGGTAGAGGTAGAGGGGTAGAGGGGTAGAGGGTAGAGGTAGAGGGGTAGAGGGGTAGAGGTTAGAGAGGTAGAGGGTAGAGGGGTAGAGGGTAGAGGTAGAGGGTAGAGGGGTAGAGGAGTAGAGGGGTAGAGAGTAGAGGTTGAGAGGTAGAGGGGTAGAGGGGTAGAGGGGTAGGAGGTAGAGGGTAGAGGGGTAGGGTAGAGGGTAGAGGGTAGAGGGTGGAGAGGTAGAGGGGTAGAGGGTAGAGAGGTAGAGGGTAAGGGTAGAGTAGAGGGGTAGAGAGGTAGAGGGTAGAGGGTAGAGGGGTAGAGAGGTAGAAGGTAGAGGGTAGAGAGTAGAGGGGTAGAGGGTAGAGGGTAGAGGGGTAGAGGGTAGAGGAGTAGAGGGGTAGAGGTTAGAGGAGGTAGAGGGTAGAGGGGTAGAGGTAGAGGGTAGAGGGGAGAGGTAGAGAGTAGAGGGTATAGAGGTAGAGGGGTAAGAGGTAGAGGGTAGAGGAGTAGAGAGGTAGAGGGGTACAGGGGTAGAGATAGAGGGGTAGAGAGGTAGAGGGGTAGAGGTAGAGGTAGAGGGGTAGAGGGTAGAGGGGTAAGAGAGGTAGAGGGTAGAGAGGTAGAGGGGTAGAGGGGTAGAGAGGTAGAGGGGTAGAGGGGTAGAGGGTGAGGGTAGAGAGGTAGAGGGGTAGAGGTAGAGGGGTAGAGGGGTAGAGGGGTAGAGAGGTAGAGGAGTAGAGGTAGCGAGGTAGAGGGATAGAGGGGTAGAGGTAGAGGGGTAGAGGGTAGAGAGGTAGAGGTAGAGGGTAGAGGGGTAGAGAGGGTAGAGGGGTAGAGAGGTTAGAGGGGTAGAGGTAGAGGGTAGAGGGGTAGAGGGGTAGAGGGTAGAGGGTAGAGAGGTAGAGGGGTAGAGAGGTAGAGGGGTAGAGGGGTAGAGGGGTAGAGGTAGAGGGTAGAGGGGTAGAGGGGTAGAGGGGTAAGGGTTAGAGGGTAGAGAGGTAGAGGGGTAGAGGGGTAGAGGGTAGAGGTAGAGAGGTAGAGGGGTAGAGGGGTAGAGAGTGTAGAGGGGTAGAGGGGTAGAGAGTAGAGGGGGAGAGGGGTAGAGTGGTAGAGGGGTAGAGGGTAGAGGGGTAGAGGGTAGAGGGTAGAGGGGTAGAGGGGTAGAGAGGTAGAGGGGTAGAGGTAGAGGGGTAAGGGGGAGGGGTAGAGGGTAGAGGGGTAGAGGTAGAGAGGGTTAGAGGGTAGAGGGGTAGAGGGGTTAGAGGGGTAGAGAGGTAGAGGGTAGAAGGGTAGAGGGGTAGAGTAGAGGGTAGAGGGGTAGAGGGGTAGAGGTAGAGGAGGTAGAGGGTAGAGGGGTAGTGGTAGAGAGGGTAGAGGGGAAGGTAGAGAGGTAGAGGGTAGAGGGGTAGAGGGGTAGAGAGGTAGAGGGGTAGAGGGGTAGAGGAGTAGATGGGTAGAGGAGGTAGAGGAGTGGAGAGGTAGAGGGTAGAGGAGGTAGAGGGTAGAGGTAGAG
>NW_028161633.1:0-12976 GCF_964263955.1 Coregonus lavaretus | reverse complement strand
GAGAGAGTCAGTGAGTGAACTGGTAGTGGTATTGTTTGATTTTCTCGCCAAATGGCCGCCTCCGTCTCGCTTCGCTAAGGACATGGCTGGCCGAGCATGCTGATCCACAGTGCCAGTCCCAGGGCATTTAACGTGCACTAGGCTATTCTCACGTCCACAGCACATGTCCAGGATGGCAGCACCAGTGTTCTAAACAGTCCAACATGAGGAGGCCGAACAGCATGGTGCCATTCTATTAGCTTGGTGTTGTTTGCATGATTACCCCTTGGTTGTCAGTTAGCTTCATTCAGAAAGTAAGGGATTCGACTCACAGAAAATACCAAATGGATCCATGGCCTCTGGATAAGAGAGTCTGCTAAATGACTAACAAGTATAAGTAAATGTAGAATTCCAATAACCAATTTGCACAGCTCTGTTGATTACATTTTCTGTAGATGGCATTGGCTTCAAGCATACATTGATATATACATGTTGTTGGATGATATTACTGAATCAGAGGTGAAGCACTGTGCTCAAAGACACAGGTAGAGTTGTATAACTGTTTCCTCTGGAGTCCTCTCCTCCAGTCATCGACCACCAGCTGTCCTCCACTGCCCTGAGGACAAAGCCACAGCAAGGGGAGAACAGCCATCCCGACAAGCCACAACACACGTCGAGCAGACACAACACTGAGTACGATAGACACAATAGGGAAGAAACAGAGAATGGAACTCCCTACCCTGTCTCCTCCAAGGGCCTCTAAAGTATTTCTAAAACTTCCCTTCAGGAGTTCCTTTCACTCTTATCACCACACGGAAGTATAGAACCCTTGAGGAGAGAGACAACCCCATGTAAAGAGGCCAGAACCCTGGCAACAGCCCTATCATTAGACGAGGGCCCTGCTCTACATTACCCCCTTAGCCACCCTGCAAACCACCAACGCACTGACAGCAATAGCCAGGAGAGAGGAGAAGTCTGCACACATGCTTCCAGCCAGAGAAATGAACATGGTCTCCCTGGCTGCTTTCACATAATGTCTGTACACACACGCAGACACAATCAAAACATACATCAGCAAACAGTTACATGCTAATGCACATAAACAGACAAGTGTGATCCCACATACTGATGAGTATGTCTCCACCTTCCCTACCCCCAGCCAGACATGTCTCCCATGCTGCACCACCACTGCGTCAGCAGCTGTACGTCTGATATGGCAGAACGGCGAATTAAACCCTCCTGCGGAGTCTGTGAAATTTAATTATTCAGGAGTATGCTTCATCGATCAGTAGCGAGTCTGACATGTGAGCTAGCCCCCTGCGCGCTCTCTCCAAGGTCTGCTTTAAGGCACTCTCACGTTATAGTGTGGAGATCATGAGGAGACATCGTATCCATGGCCATTGTGAATCATATCTTTATCATTTCTTTCTCTATATGGTGGACACTATAAAGGCAAGAACCTGTCACTCTCCTCAGTGGGGAATCATAAGTATTCACCCCCCTTGGATTTTTCAGATTTTGTTGCGTTACAAAGTGGGATTGAAATGAATTTAATAGCAATTTTTTGTTGTCATTGAGCTACACAAAATACTTTAATGTCAAAGTGAAAGAAAAATGCCCTACTTTCCACACCTGGATTGTGCGATATTTTCCCATTATTCTTTTCAAAATTCTTCAAGCTCTGTCAAGGTGTTGGGGATCATGGCTAGACAGTCATTTTCAAGTCTTACCATAGATTTTGAGCAGATTTAAGCCACTCAGGAACATTCACAGTCTTCTTGGTGAGCAACTCCAGTATAGATTTGGCCTTGTGTTGTAGGTTATTGTCCTGCTTAAATGTGAATTTTTCTCCCAGTGTATGGTGTAAACCAGACTGAAGCAGGTTTTCCTCTAGGATTGTGCCTGTGCTAAGCTCCATCCCGTTTCTTTTTATCCTGAAAAACTCCCCATTTTGCCGATGTCAAGCATTACAGCCTTGTTCCACTCATCAATCTACACAAAATGCCCCATAATGACAAAGCAAAAATAGTTTATTTGAAAGAAAAAAATGCACATTTATACAAAATAAAAAACTTTGTTGAAGCACCTTTGGTAGCAATTACTGCCTCAAGTTGGATGGGGAGCGTCACTGCACAGCTATTTTCAGGTCTCTCCAGAGATGTTCGATCGGGTTCAAGTCCGGGCTCTGACTGGGCCACTCAAGGACATTCAGACACTTGTCCCGAAGCCACTCCTACATTGTCTTGGCTGTGTGCTTAGGGTCATTGTCCTGTTGGAAGGTGAACCTTCGCCCCGGTCTGAGGACCTGGGTGCTCTGGAGCAGGTTTTCATCAAGGATCTCTCCGTACTTTGCTCTGTTCATCTTTGCCTCGAGCCTACCTAGTCTCCCAGTCCCTGCCGCTGAAAAACATCCCCACAGCATGATGTTGCCACCACCATGCTTCACCGTAGGGATGGTGCCAGGTTTCCTCCAGACGTGACGCTTGGCATTCAGGCCAAAGAGTTCAGTCTCGGTTTCATCAGACCAGAGAATGTTGTTTCTCATGGTCTGAGAGTTTTTAGGTGAATTTACCACAGGTGGACTCCAATCAAGTTGTAGAAACATCTCAAGGATGATCAATGGAAACAGGATGACCTGAGCTCAAATTTAGAGTCTCATAGCAAAGTGTCTGAATACTTATGTAAATAACGTATTTTTGTTTTTAATTGTTAATACATTTGCAAACATTTCTAAAAACCTGTTTTTATGGGATATTGTGTGTAGATTGCTGAGGATTTTCTTTAAAAAAAAATCAACTTTAGAATAAGGCTGTAATATAACAAAATGTGGAAACAGTCAAGGGGTCTGAATACTTTCCGAATACATATATATTACTCTATTCACTCTGTCATTTAGGTAATTATTGTGGAGTAACTCATTTCGGTAGCCATGAAGTCCTTTGAAAGGCTGGTCATGGCTCATATCAACGCCATCATCCCGGAAACACCAGACCCACTCCAATTCGCATACCGCCCCAACAGATCCACAGATGACGCAATCTCAATCGCACTCCACACTGCCCTTTCCCACCTGGACAAAAGGAACACCTATGTGAGAATGCTGTTCATTGACTACAGGTCAGCGTTCAACACCATAGTGCCCACAAAAGTAATCACTAAGCTAATGACCCTGGGACTAAACACCTCCCTCTACAACTGGATCCTGGACTTCCTGACGGGCCGCCCCCAGGTGGTAAGGGTAGGCAGCAACACATCTGCCACGCTGATTCTCAACCGGGGACCCTCAGGGTTGCGTGCTTAGTCCGCTCCTGTACTCCCTGTTCACCCACGACTGTGTGGCCAAGCACGACTCCAACACCAACATTACGTTTGCTGACGACACAACAGTGGTAGGCCTGATCACCGAAAACGATGAGACAGCCTATAGGGAGGAGGTTAGAGACCTGGCAGTGTGTTGCAAGGACAACATCCTCTCCCTCAATGTGAGAAAGACAAAGGAGCAGATCGTGGACTACAGGAAAAGGAGGGCCGAACAGAACCCCATTAACATTGACAGGGCTGTAGTGGAGCGGGTTGAGAGTTTCAAGTCCTTGGTGTCCACATCACCAACAAACTATCATGGTCCAAAAACACCAAGACAGTCGTGAAGAGGGCACAACAACACCTTTTCCCCCTCAGGAGACTGAAAGATTTGGCATGGGTCCCCAGATCCTCAAAAAGTACAACAGCTGCACCACCGAATGCATCCTGGCCGGTTGCATCACCGCCAGGTATGACAAGTGCTTGGCATACGGCCGTAAGGCGCTACAGAGGGTATTCCGTACGGCCCAATACATCACAGGGGCCAAGCTTCCTGCCATCCAGGACCTATATACTAGGCGGTGTCAGAGGAAGGCCCAAAAAACTCCAGTCACCCAAGTCATTGACTGTTCTCTCTGCTACCGCATGGCAAGCGCCAAGTCTTGGTCCAAAACGCTCCTTAACAGCTTCTACCCCCAAGCTATAAAACTGCTGAACAATTAATCAAATGGCCATCCGGACTATTTACATGGCTGTCACATTGTTTCCATCATGCTTGACAGATGGCATCAAGCACTCCTCCAGCATCTTTTCATTTGGCCTGCGTCTCACAAATGTTCTTCTTTGTGATCCGAACACCTCAAACTTCAATTCATATGTCCATAACACTTTTTTCCAATCTTCCTCTGTCCAGTGTCTTTGTTCTTTTGCCCATCTTAATATTTAATTTTTATTGGCCAGTCTGAGTTATGGCTTTTTCTTTACAACTCTGCCTAGAAGGTCAGCATCCCGGAGTCGCCACTTCACTGTTGACGTTGAGACTGGTGTTTTGCGGGTACTATTTAATGAAGCTGCCAGTTGAGGACTTGTGAGGCGTTTGTTTCTCAAACTAGACACTCTAATGTATTTATCCTCTTGCTCAGTTGTGCACCGGGACCTCCCACTCCTCTTTCTATTCTGGTTAGAGACAGTTTGCGCTGTTCTGTGAAGGGAGTAGTACAAAGCATTGTACAAGATCTTCAGTTTTTTGGCAATTTCTCGCATGGAATTGCCTTCATTTCTCAGAACAAGAATAGACTGACGAGTTTCAGAAGAAAGTTATTTGTTCCTGGCCATTTTGAGCCTGGAATCAAACCCACAATTGCTGATGCTCCAGATACTCAACTAGTCTCAAGAAGGCCAGTTTTATTGCTTCTTTATTCAGCACAACAGTTTTCAGCTATGCTAACATAATTGCAAAAGGTTTTTCTAATGATCAATTATCCTTTTAAAATGATCAACTTAGATTAGCAAACACAACGTGCCATTGGTACACAGGACTGATGGTTGCTGATAATGGGCCTCTGTACGCCTATGTAGATATTCCATAAAAAATCTGCCGTTTCCAGCTACAATAGCCATTTACAACATTAACAATGTCTACACTGTATTTCTGATCAATTTGATGTTATTTTCATGGACAAAAAAATTGCTTTTCTTTCGAAAACACAAGGACATTTCTAAGTGACCCCAAACTTTTGAGTGTATATATGGGGGACAGAGGAAGTGATAGTCATTCAAAAATTATGTCAACCCCTATTATTTCACACAGAGTGAGTCCATGTAATTTATTATGTGATTTTCTAAGCTACATTTGAACACTCCTGAACTAATTTAGGCTTGCCTAAACAAAAGGGGTGAATACTTTTGCAACAACTATATTTTAGTTATTTAATTTGTAGGCCTATTAATTTGTTAACATTTGTAGAATGTTTTTTTCACTTTGACATTATGGAGTATTTTGTGTAGATCAATGACAATGACATTTCAATCGCACTATGTCACCCACAACAAAATGTGGAAAAAATCCAAGGGGGTTAATATTTATGATACCCACTGTATATGCACACCTTCCCTCACTCTCCATAGTCTGACTATAACCTCGGGCAAAATCAAATGTCTCAACTGGTGGCAAGATAGGCAGATATGTCCCAGCATGGTATGATGAAAGAAACAGTACCTCCCCTTAAGAAACATTGCCCTGTCAAGCAATATAATTTCATGTATCAGGTGTTGTACTCTACAAGCATCATCCAATATATTATTTGTAAATAACATTACATAATTCAATGACAATACAAATGTCAGTGTAATTTATCATTCACTAAAAAAGGGCAAATCACTGGTCCGAATGACATGCTCCTGAGGGTCTGACAGGAGATTGAGGAGAAACACACATAAACTCCCATCTTCTCACCCTGTATCACTAGGTGTCACTGTTGCACTTAAACTTACCAGCTCCGTGCTGTTGTCGGAGGATGGCCGCATTACCGGGCCTCGGCGAAGCTGAGGACTTCGCTGCAGAGGCGGTGGTCGTCGTGCTGGCGGGGAGGGGGCCATGTCCCGCCGGAGGAGGCACACGAGGCTTTCCCTGACCCGGCTCAGAGGTAGCTCGCCCCCCGGCCACCGCGTCCTTGCTGTTCCTCAGTGGCCATCTATTCTGGATGTGGGACACGGCCTCCTCCGCCACCATGCCATCACTAGGAATCACCCGGAGGGTGGCTTGAACCTTGTATTCCTGAGTCTCGTCAGAGTACAAGTCGGAAACTCGGCACTCGTACACCCCCTCGTCCTCCTTTCGCACCTTGGAGAGACTAAGCCTGTGAGATATGGCGCTGCCCTGCACCCTCACAGTCTACAAAGAGAAACAGAGAAAATTAGAAATTGCTACATGCACAATATAACCTGTTGGTTTCGAAAATAAATACGTCTATATCAAAGTAGACTAGGCCGGCCACTCGTTAGACTACTGCCACATATGCAGCTCGTGATGAGGGCTTATGCGTTTGATAGCCTAAAGCCTAAAGGCCTATAATCCAAAAATGCAAAAACGTGTGGATGCAGTCTCAATAGAGAAAAAACTTGCTTCTTGGCAGGAAAATGCAATTACATCGCAGTTTAGTGGTGGGCCTAAACATGGCAGATTTAACGCTGCCTTTTGTGTGGCAAGTCTCTGAATACATTTCAAAACAAGATTAGGCTATATTTATATTCTAAAGGCGTGATAGTGGTGAGCCAGCCAGGTTGGAGCAAACTGTACAAAATGGAGTCGTAAGTCTAGAAAAAAAAGATGCTTGGAAAAATGCCCAGTTGCACCAGAGGCCTGGACAGTTACCACCATAACTTGTGATAAAATATTGGCAATCAGCCTTCATAGCACCACTTGGCCATATCATGTGGCTAGCCCTATGATCCTGAACAACGAAATAAACATTTTATCACTCAGATGCATTATGGCACTTAACTGTGCAGCCATATACAAATACAATAAAAAGCGAACATTTTAACAAATCAAACGTTTCAGCTGGACATGGTTAGTGACAAGAGAAACACAAGCACTTACGCTTATTTTTGTGGCATCCTTTTGAGTGACCTGAAACCAGAAATGTGTCGAAGTGTTATGGTCAGCCAGAGACACAAGACTGTATAATACTATCTTTTATAGCAGTTACACGTTACAATATTAGCTTCACCACCATTGGAATGCCATGTGCAATTTTGAGAAGCTTTCGACATTGTAAAATAGTTTTTACAACTGCGTGCATTGGAATCAGCACCATGGACAGCAACAGTTACGTTGCTCCCAAACCTGTCCCAAACAGCGTGCATTGACATCAGCACCATGGACAGCGACAGCTGCATTAGCTCTCGAGCTGTCATAAATAATCGGTTGTGTTTTTCAGTGCATGTTTAATGTGGTTAAATAACAGAGCAGAAACTACAGATGGGGTTGTTCTGTGTCCCTGAGTGGATTGAAACAGAGGCACAGAGGGTGTAATCATGTCACAGTTATCCAACAGCATTATGGAATATTCCAACGTGGGCATTTCCGCTGCATGCATGAGAACTCTCTCTGAACTGATTTTAAAATCCTAAGTGCCATTTGTATCATTAGGTGTGACGTCCCCCCTCCGGCCCGCCCCAATACACACATCCCCTTCTTTAATAGAAATGGCCACATAGTGTTTATAATCTCCAGTACATCCGCTCACATGCTTTTTTTCGGCAACATGTTGTAATGAAGTCCATCAAACAAATAGCGACATATGTCTTACATATGGCAATGCCATCATGAAAAGCCAGATTGCACACAGCCGTAGCCATAAGTGTCAATCACTTTTGGTGCAACTTCGGACATTTAAACAGAGCCCCTCTCAGTAGTTGCCCGGGAGCAGCCCAACCTGCCCTCCCTGTCATTGGGACAGCATTACCTTGGCTCTGTTCGCCGGAGCGCTTATTTGCAGTTCGTGTGCAAGTTCTTTAGGTGTTGTCTCCTTTAGGTACCACCACTGGATCTCAAGCGAGAAGGGCGATGATCCGATGGCCCGAAAGGCGCACGGCATCTCAGCGTCTTCTCCCTCACCGACACTCACATCTTTGGGCACTTCAGTAAATGTAGCTAACATTGGGAAAAGACAACATATAGAATAGATTAATATGGTGGAATGACAAATTAACAAAGGTCTGAGATTACATAGCCTCATGACAGACAACTAAAATACTTTAGTGACATCCGTAACCAAATTGTCTTTATTTCGCAATACAATCATATTCAGGTTGCCATTAATCTAAAATATCAGTTTATAATAGTTTAAGACTTAAAAGAAAATAGACAATGAAGCAATGACGCAAAGGTAGCCTACACAACTAGGCGTATTGGTTTTATGTGACCCGTGCACTGTGAATTGAAATGACCATGGCGTTTGATATAACCTGTAACACAATAAATACAAGTATTTGGTCACCATGAGAATACTAATTATTGTTGCTTTACGTGTTTTGAGAGATTATGTTCATCTAGCATTAGGCTTAGCATAACTGAGGAAATTTGGACATTATGCAAAACTGCTGAAGCGCAGTCTTGACATGTGTGCGTCTAATACTGTAATCATATCAATCTATTCTCTCACCCATGTATAATTTAAACGACAACGTCATTTGTTTTTTCTTCTAACGATCAAGTCACTGCAGCAGAATAATGCGCTTGACTTCAAATAATGACCCGGTCCCGTCCATATCACAACAGCTTGAAATAAAAAATCTAACGACAGGGCTGTTCGATTGACAGCATTTGTGTTGACCATCAAAAGCACGGCATGCCACGACTGACAAAGTTGACTTACCATTTACACAGAATAACAAGGGTGCATTAAGAATTAAATAATAAAGGACGCCGTTGAGTCCCCGTTTTTCCATCTCATAGATAGGCTAGGGTAGTTAGATTAGAGATCGTGTAAAGACGGTCATTTGACCATAAATGTATGTTTATAACATCAACATTTCAATTTCCATGATGGGCAAGCGTTGGTCTCTGATCTGTTGGGTTATTCGTTAGCTTTGCCAAAGATTTAGGATATTTCACAAGATCCAAAAAACGTACTCCAAAATGTTTTCCTGCCAGCCAGGCGAAAAACGTACAATCCAAAGGTGCGAACCAGAATACCCTCTCTTGGTAAGTGAGAATGTTCTGCAGCTGCTCTATATTCTGTTATTATCCCTTTATAACTGTGATTCCTTATTTCCCGATGTGCTTCAGGTCGAAACCAAACTTCTTCTTGGCTGAAAGAAACCTGCTCATTCTGCTTTCCACATGAAGGGAAGGTTTCCCGGGCACTTCTCCAACACCCATTACTTAACCATCCTTGTGTCTGCTCCCATAAAGAGGACCTGCCGAGGACGAGATTCCCGTGTTTTGTACTAAGACCTGGAGGATCAGTCGATAGTTCCCAGTTTCGCGAGCGGATCCCTCTGCTTTGTGTGCGAGTGCATATCAGTGAGGAGGCGCTTTAGCATTTCCAAACCGACTTGCTTAGTGTGGAATGCGCGCGACGCCACCGATAGCCTGACGCGCGTTGAAACCTAATCAACCCTTCCCTCAAATCAACGCGCGGCTCAACCTATGAGGACAATTTTCACAACCTGACGTCCAAACGAAATGCCAACCCTTAAAACATGTAGAATCAAAATGATTCATGCTGTTTTCTCTCCAAAATCAACAAGCCACTCTAAAATTAGCCGGAGCCGAGCTGTGGTTGGTGCTTTTTGTTTCTTTAATGTGAAAAATAGGCCTACAGAAAAAACAGCAGAGCTTTAGACTTTTTTGTTGTTGCGGTATTGGTCAGCTGTCGCACAGCCTCCTGTATTAAAACCACCGGGATAATCCTTATTCCCTCAAACAGACAATGTGGTAATTCGGATTAAAATCAATTTCACTAGGCTATTGAACCATTCAACACAGTATTGCTCCTATTTAATCATTTTGTGCTATTTGCTTTGAAAATATATAGGTAATTATGTCAATGTTACCCAATACATGTCATAACGGTTTATGGTTTGATGATTATGATGTTTGGTGTGACCAGCCTGCTGTGACACACACACACACACACACACACACACACACACACACACATACACACACACACACACACACACACACACACACACACTCACCTCACTCACTCACTCACTCACTCACTCACTCACTCACTCACTCACTCACTCACTCACTCACTCACTCACTCACTCACTCACTCACTCACTCACTCACTCACACACACACACACACACACACACACACACACACACACACACACACCTATATGGATGTGTGCCACCGAGTATAGACCATGGTGGATTGCCACCACTATTGCTTTAATCTAGGGTCTTTCTGAGATGCCTGGATGGTGCTGCAGACTGATCCCCTGGCTGAATCCTAAAACGGCTCTCCCAGCTGCCAAGCTGCCAATAATGCATTGCTTGTTCACTGAAATTTCCCCATTAGCTAGTATAGAGTGCTAGAGTCAGAGAGAATTGGGAGAAGAGGACATGAGAGCTAGAGAAAGGGTTGGCTGTGGGAAATGATGACTCTATTTTATTAGGCTGTGAGCGACGTTTTAACAGTAGCGCTCAATTAATTTTGAATAAAGAGTCAAAAGTCCAAGATTATGCTGGAAGGTCCATTTCAGTTCTGATGGCCTCATTGTTTCCAGGCCCTTGACAATGAGTTAGTGTCAGGAGCCTGACATTCTCTTCCCCTAACCAGAACCCCTCTACTCTAATAATATAATTTGCAGCAAGCCACGCACACACACTTGTACTTGCACACACATACTGTAGATCAGGGGTATTCAACTCTTACCCTATGAGGTCCGGAGCCTGCTGGTTTTCTGTTCTACCTGATAATGAATTGCACCCACCTGGTGTGCCAGGTCTAAATCAGTCCCTGATTAGAACAATAAAAAGCAGTGGACCTGGCTTCGAGGTCCAGAGTTGAGTTTGAAGGCTGTAGGCCATACTATAGTTTGTGAGCGTGCTCAAACTGTAAACTGCCCCATGCGCAAACTATAAAGTAAAAACATGTACTAGATGAATCAGGAAAAATATCTCTATTTGAAAGCACTTGAATGCTAATATGTTTATCCAATCAAGGTGAATTTTCAAACTGTGCTATTGATTACCTCATTGTAAAACGTCTTTACATGGAACAGCAAGTCCCTGGTATTATTTGACAGTAGAGAAATATCAATAGAAGAGCAGCCTGAGCTGAATAACAAAGGGCAGCTTGAGTCGAGCCACTGATTCCACAGGATGGATCATGATCTTCAGCATTCCGAGCCCCCAGCAGCGTCGCTAGAGATCCACACCATCAAAACCAGCCATTATGTAGGGCTGACCTCGAATAAGGCCTATTGATTGTTTCATCGACACCCATCATGGGCCAGAGGAGGACAGAATGCATTGCTCATATGTTATGAGCATTGACCTTTCTGTATTTTCCCAAGTGATTTTTTCGTAAGGGCTCCCAAGTCCCAATCTCTAACAGCAATTGGTTCATTTTCACACATTAAACAAAACAGTAAATTCTATATTAATACTCAATTTCTGTAAATGAGTAACGGTTCTACTTTATAGAGGCTCTAATGGTCGCATCTGTGTGCTGATCAAAACATTCCTCTTTGTAAGACTGCTTTTCATTCTTGGCCTATTAGAGCATGTCGAGAGGAATTTGGCTGAATGAGATGTCATGTACCCTCAAATGAGTTTGAAGAGACATAGTCGGTGACGTAGGTCTTAGCTCTTTCCGCATACAGCCATAAAAGGTGGTGAAGGCGCTATATGAGGAGTCTGCTTGTGTCAGACTATCCTCCTCAGATGTACAGTCTCTTACATTTAGCTGAGGATCATGTTTAGTAATTCATGACCTTACTGCATGGCTGGCTGTTGGTGCTACAGTATGAGGGGGGGTGGTGTCTCGGGGTGACGTGGAGGCTGCTTCCTGTCTTATTCATGATTTAAAATATATGATATTAATGTGACGCAGAAAATCCAGTGGTGCAGCTTTATGCAACACGGCTGCATTCTCAATACTGTTAATTGTGCATTTTACAGAAGATAGACCCTTTCATGTTTTTTATTTTACCTGAGTTAACCTACATTTTAATACCCTTGTTTGTGGTGTTGTTTTTGTAATTTGTTCCATCTCTATGCATTTCCAGATTTGTTTTATTTATTTTGTATCATCATCATCACCATCATCATCATCATCACCATCATCACCATCATCATCACCATCACCATCACCATCACCATAATAATAATAATATATGCCATTTAGCAGACGCTTTTATCCAAAGCGACTTACAGTCATGCGTGCATACATTTTTTGTGTATGGGTGGTCCCGGGGATCGAACCCACTACCTTGGCGTTACAAGCGCCGTGCTCTACCAGCTGAGCTACCATCACCATCATCATCATCATCACCATCACCATCATCCTGTAACATGCATTTTACGGTTTTTTCATTGGCTTAGAAATATGAATATGGACTTCCTTTCGAAGACTCAACAAGAGGTTCTGGTAGGATGATCATTACACTACTATTGCGCTGACCATGTCCCCCAAGCTCAAGATCCTATATACTGTATTTCTAAACCGTGAGAAGATGGTGATACTGACTGACCTTGGGATAACTCAGTGCTGACCATTAGCCAGATTAGTAGAAAAATAAATGACATTCTCTGTTCTCCTGTGCAAATCTGCACATCTTAATCACTCCTATTAAAACAGCCATGGAATTAAAAAAGGACAGCTTTATGGTTAAGAAAATCCATTATATATCAAAGACGATTAAAAAAAGTATTGTCCACTGTATGCAGTGGGTGTCATAAAAATGAACAAGTCATAGCCTTGTATCTCTCTCTTGAATAGGCTTGTATATCTTACTGGTTGTTTGGTGTTATATATTCTATCCCTGACCTCACCAAATTCAATTTCTTTACTTCATACTGGACAACACAATTCCCACACAGAATCCCACACAGTCTCTCTTAGATTTCATTGGAGTATGTTAGATTTGAGGACAAGTGAGAGAGAGAGAGAGAGAGAGAGAGAAGAGAGAGAGAGAGAGAGAGAGAGAGAGAGAGAGAGAGAGAGAGA
>NW_028161634.1:0-31573 GCF_964263955.1 Coregonus lavaretus | reverse complement strand
TGGAGAAGGGTCAACACAACATAACCACACACACACACTGCTAGAAGTACAGATCAGGGTCGGCAGGGAGAGATAGAGTTCCACTATGTTTTCAGTCTCACACAATGCTCCGCCCAGAAGACAGGCCAGACACACCCTGTTTAGCGGTTGTTGTATGTTTCTCATGCTGGTTCCTATGTTATCCAGGTGGCCAGAAGTAACCGTGAATATGAACAGAGGACCTCCTCAGACTCATAGCCTACCTCGCTGGCATCCCCAGGTACACACACACACACACACACACCTCACACAGTGCTCTGCACGCAGTGTGGCGCAATAAGTAACTTTTGAACCAGAACATGTAGAATCATCAATTTAGCCCAAGCAATTCAAGCATATAAGCTCATATAGGATTTTCACCTGCTAGGCCTACACGTTCAGCCTGCTTTACATGAGTACAAACACCAATATCCCAGCACCTTCACTGTAATATCCCTCCATACAGTAATTGGTGAACAATCATTATAACCCAGGCACCACCACGCAGCCTTCATTTACAAGTCTGCCAAGCATGACATGAAGGTTGTCAATCACTCTGCCTTGAGAATGCATTAATAATGAGGGCAATCCATTCTACTCACTCAGAGTGCTGTCGTGTGCCCTTTGAAAACAAACTGCATAGAAACGGCTTTATACAATATAGGCCTACTGCTGTGCCTCGCTGGAGAGAAGATAAGGAAACACTACTTGTGTTACAATCAGATCAAAAATATTCTGTTCAAACAATGGCAAGAACAACTTAATCATATGACTTATTCATGGAGCCTGATCTACTGCAGGAGATGACAGCTACTGCATCATATTGACATCAACCATTCATTGGTAGGAAAATAATGGCTCAATAGAACCATGATGGTGATGATAGGCTGGCGGTGCAGCATTTGAATCTGTCGATGTGTTGCCCTATAATAGATGATGTTTCACAATGCACACACAATGTTCACTTGATGTAGCTAATAACAGTGTTGTACTCAAGTCACTAAACGTCATGTGAGGTCCTCTGTAGCTCAGCTGGTAGAGCACGGCGCTTGTAACGCCAAGGTAGTGGGTTCGATCCCCGGGACCACCCATACACAAAAATGTATGCACGCATGACTGTAAGTCGCTTTGGATAAAAGCGTCTGCTAAATGGCATATTATTATTATTATTATAAATCGTGACTTGAGTCATGGTTTGAAGGATATACATTCCTTCCTTTGTCTCAGCTAGGGTTCATTCTCCCCACCCCCACATCTTAGCAGTGGAAGAATTGCTCAAGCCGAAAAATATGCTACTGGATTTTGGTTACATTATCATGTAAAAAAAACTGTGCTCCCTCCCTCCCGTAGATGGAATTACAGAGTAAATGATGAGGGAGCAGAAGGTGTGCCACTGCCGAAAGATTTAATGAATGAATAAAACAAAAATCCTTACGGCCACACACTCTGATGAAAACAGCATTGTGCAGAATACAGACTCCTCCAATACCTCGGCATCCTGTCTACAAGTTCCTGTATATGTTTTATTACATGGATATTTATCACTTTGGGAGCTCTTGGAGAAATTGAAAAAGTATAACTCTCACACCAATAGTATGACCGGGTGTATGGACAAATGGAAAAAATGCATATTGAACAGAAAATAAACTCCACCACTCCAGCTCTTTGAGAAAACATGCATAAATAGAAGATTAATTTAAAGAGAGGTTTTGGACCCACAGCACAGTGTATGCTACTACACTAAGGTTGTCCATGTCCGCGTCCCAAACGGCACCCCTGTGCTGTACCTGGTCTGATCTACTGAAGCAAACATAGAGCCAGGACAGCAGCTCTCTCTAGTCTAAAGTCTGGGGCCTCGCAGTAACCTCTCTCTCACCAGGCACCAGGCACGGTGTAAGGAAAGTATGTCAATCCCCTCTTCAGTCAGTTTAACAGCACTTTACTTACAAGGACCACAGACAGACAGCAAGACCAGCTGCTTCACATGGTCTGTGCCCCAAATGGCACCCTATTTCCTTTATAGTGCACTACTTTTGACCAGGGCCCATGCAGTCCACTATATAGGGAATAGGGTGCCATTTGGGCTGGAGACTTTTAGCCTCTCAGAGGGCTGACTTCCGCACCAGTGTGTTAGTAAACAAGTCCTCACTCTCCCCAGTCAGTCATGTTCATCATAGTGCTCTGCCCCAAATAGGACGTTTTGTGGACGATCTTTGTGGATGACCTATGTTACTACAAGGAGCAAAAGGGTTTAAGTAAGTAAGTAGCTTGAAAAAGCCAATCACAGGACAAGTAAGTTCATTTTGGGCTAGAGGAGGAGGGTAAAACCAATCATCAAGGACATTCTGGACAAAAAGATGGAGCAGCTAAGGCAGGTCTACTACTTCCCCAGCCCCGACGTTATACGGTAGCTAAACCCCCAAACAGTGAACAAACATGAAATGGTGCATTCACCACTTCCCTTATTCATCCTAAATGGATTTCCTGCCCTGGTGCAAATGTATGGGGCTTATTTCTGATTTGGTGAATCAGACCCAGCGTTCCTGGCCACAGCCTCAAGACCAGAATGTAGAGCTTGTCTATTTCCCAAATGGCACCCTATTCCCTACACAGTGCACATTTTGGACCAGAGCTCTATGGGCAAAAATACGAGTGCACTGTATAGGGAATAGGGTGCCATTTGGGATGCAGGCCTTGTGTAAAGAAAGCCATGGCTGGGGCTGTCATGGGAGCCATTCTTCACAGCTGTGTCGTGCGCTCAGCTCAGCTTGACTCTGGAGCGCTTCATTTACTTGGTTAAATAAAGGTTAAATAAATAAATAAAATAACAATAAATAAATAAAAAATCCAGAGGAAGTGAGTGTGTTTCTCTTCACCCTTCAGCTCCAGTCACAGAGGCCTCAGCCACTCTAATCCCGTTTGGATGGGTAGGGAACCTTTGCCTGTGTGCTGTGTGCTTTGGCCTGGCTCTGCTCTGCGCAGCACTGACACCCTTTTTCTGAGGATTTAAATATAGCATTTCCTCTGAGGTAACGATGTGCCACTTTCTTTTGCCAGTTTGAGACCCTAAATTAGCAGAAGGAAGAACAGAAACAGGACACAGCCCTGAGTGACCAGGTCTCTCAACGCTACAGAATGTGTCAATGCTCTGTTTTCTGATCAGGTTCTGTCGTTAGTACATAGCAGACCTGGGTTGAAAAAGCCTTCTTTTCCCCTCCCCAATTTTGATCTTGTCTCATTGCTGCAACTCCCCAACGGGCACAGGAGAGGCGAAAGGTGGAGTCATGCATCCGCCGAAACATGACCCACCTAACCGTGCGCGCTCCTTAACACCCGACAGTTTAACCCGGAAGCCAGCCGCACCAATGTGTCGTTCAACTTTTGACCGGGGTCAGCCTGCAGGCACCCGGCCCGCCACAAGGGGTCGCTAGAGCGCGATGAGCCAAGTAAAGCCCCCCCCTGCTAAACCCTCCCCTAACCCCGACAACGCTGGGCCAATTGTGTGCCGTCCTATGGGACTCCCGGCCACGGCCAGTTGAGGCACAGCCCGGGAATGAACCCGGGTCTGTAGTAACGCCTCTAGCACTGCGATGCAGTGCCTTAGACCGCTGCGCCACCCGGGAGGCCGTCTTCTTTAAAAATATATATATATATTATATTTTAGGTGCGCTTCCTTGAGCTTACCAGACATGCGGGGTGGGCACTGGGCAGGGTTTGGATTTATGGGGAAATCTGAGGTATATAAACTGATACATTCTTAAATCCAGGTGTCTATGCTGTGCTTTCTGAATATTGTTGGACCAGTCATAGTATTAAAGACCAATGATGTGTTGCTGTTGGTATGTTGTTTCCATCTCTCCAGTGAGACAACCTACACTATAATAACAACAGTCTCATGTTCCATTAGTACCAGGGGGAGCGATGAGACCACAAACAACTAAAGTGCTGTACGACCTTCACAGTCATTTGGAAGAGACCCAGCCTTTTTCAGTTCAACAGTTTCACAATCTCTTTTATTGTGCTGTAGCAGCTTCTTTAAAAAAAATTACTAAATGAAAAACACTAGGCCAGGCTGCTTCAATACTGGGTTGTACTACGTAGATATTCACAGTGGTATCCTCACCATTTTTTATTAAAACACCACTCTGCCATATAAAACATCATTGTAATCAGTATGTTAATGTGGTTTTCCGTGCATCACCCCAAAAAGCCTATAAACTAGTGAAATTACCCTTTTCTCCCTTCCTGCTTTTAAAGGTAGCGCTGTGGCCATCTGCCGACTGATCCCTCTCTTACACACCAGCAACTTCCAATACTGTCCTCACCTCCTTTATTTTACTGCACCCTCTCCCTCTCCCTCTATTGACCGTGGCATTGTTAACTCTACCATTGGCCTCTCCATGGGCAACCCTCTCTGTGTTGTGTGTTCACCCTTTGATCCATCCCTCTAAATCTTTTTTATGAGCCTAGTTCACAAATCGCAACCCAAAGACAATGTGTAATGGTGAACAATAAGCTATAGTCTACAGGCTAACACTTGACCTGTACAGAACGGAGAATGTTACATGTGTCCGTTCTCCGTTCTATACAGGGCAAGGGCAATACTAGACTATACCTTACATCTGTTCTCCCATCTTCTCTAGTCTCCCACCTCCACCTGACAACAAGCCGTCTCAGAGGAGTGTTATGATGAGATAGAGACAGGCCAAGGTGATATGGGACAGACAGGAGGCCAGGCCGCTGTCCCAAATGGCACCCTATTCCCTATATAACAAACTACTTTTGACCAGGGCCCATAGGGAATAGGGTGCCATTTGGGATGCAGCCCAGGGCTCTAATGATAAGCCCCTGGAAGAAGAAGTGACAGGTTGAGATGATGGAGATTCACAGTAGACCCTGATCTCATTCCGTAGCTCTCTCTCAGCCCTCTTCATGACAAATGGCCTTCATTTCCTCCTGTCCCCTCAGAGGGAGGAGCCAGGAGCTCCACATACTCTTCTGCATTTACCTCACCACTGGTCACAGGTGCATCCCAAATGGCACCTCCTATTCCTATACAGTACACTATATAGGGCTCTGGTCAAAGGTAGTGCACTATGTAGGGAATAGGGTGCCATTTGGGATGCATCATAGTCTCCAGGCTGGACAATAAACCACAATGGGATTTTTCTGAGAAAACAAGCAATTCCCCCCCGTTTTTACTCACACCGGTCTGTGTCTTCTGTGATCACAAAGAGAGTCAGTGCATGCGCTTGCTTAGACAGAGTCCACATTGAAGCCTTGATGGTCATTGTTCAATTCACTGTTTTCAGATAGATAGCCTGCGCCCCAAATGGCACCCTATTCCCTATATAGTGAACTACTTTTGACCAGAGCCCTATGGGCCCGGCATGGTAGTAGTTCAATATATAGGGAATAGGGTGCCATTTGGTACACAGACATAGCCTATAGCTAATACATAAGGAAACTACAGCATAGGGGCTCTGGTGGATTAGGTGGCTGGAGCCACAGAGTGTCAAGGACACTCTACACTCCTCCCCTCTTCTCTGAAAGCTGATAGCACCTGCTGCTGCAGAGGGAAACTGAACAGCAAACCACACAACTAGAGACTAATGTACCTTAGCAAAACAGTAATGTACAGAAATAGACAATCACAAACCATTCACACAAATGTAATTGTATTTACCAATACAGGAGAATCAACTAGCTTTCCTAATCATGCACCAAGGCAGACACAGAGAGCAACAACAGAGTGAATATTTGTATCTGAGATGACCACTGTAATGTTACCTGACAGTTGGATGAGCGTAGTCCCTGCCTGCGCATATTGCCAGCTGTGGTTATCCAACACCGCCATCATGACAGTACCACGTTAACTCCTGATTTGACCTTTCTCCGTCTAACAAAGGAAGCTAGTGAAATCCTAGGTCATAGAGAAATCATAGGTCGGCAGCCGATCATTCCTGTTTGTCTGGGTAGGCAGGCCACCGTACGACAGGAAGACATTGGACAACCTGCCTCTCGGCCTCCCGGGCACCAAGCTTTACTAATAAGGCAATGCCAGGTCTTTTGACCAACTTCAGCTTTTCTCTCTTGTCCCCCGTCGCCCCCCAAATAAGATTTACTGACGACGAGTGTTGCTTTGCATTAAGCAGTTCTCGCCGGCCGCCTGCCTCACTCTCGACTCCATGGAAAAAAGTTAAACCGGACCAAACAGTTGTCGTACATGGATTTGCGGTGGAATAGGCTCTGTTGATGATTGCTTTTAATCCCCTCTCTAATTCCTGGACCCCTGTCCACTACCCAGCAAAATGCAGCCATTTACATCCCACTTACAACTAGGGCTGGAAGGTATACCATATTTTACTATATACCGGTATTGATGCAGGAACCGGTTTGGATTTTTAATTTACCTTCTACAACGGTATATCAATGTTTGTTTTGTTAAATGTGATATACAATTCCAGTGCATGTAATGTCCTTTTTTATGGTTTACTCAGTTTGCTACATGAGTCATCTCTCGCTCCAGCTCCTCCTGCTGCATGCTGCTTCCCACATGCCCCGTCACTCAAGGAGAGAGCACTTTCTTGCCGTTCATTCTGCAGAATGCATGGTCAGATGCAGAAAGATGTTGGTGACAACGATGCTGCTTTCTACAAGCGTTCTATAATTACACTATTAGTTTGTGTATCATACTGTCTGCTAGTTTGTCTTTTCTTAGCAAGTTCTAGCTAAAATAATTTGTGTTAGCCTCTAATGCTAATCGTTAGTTAGCTGGCTACCTAGCTTTCTAAATGTACTAAGTCAGAGCAAACTTAGGTAGCTAATACAGCCTGGTACTAGTGCTGTTGTAGGCCTAGATAAGCATGTTGTTTGTGCAACGTTATCTTCCAAATCAGAGAGGAATAGGCGAAGAATGAATATGTTAGCTAGCAAGCTACATGTAATGTAACATCTAATTAGGGTCCTCTGGAAACACTGACCAACACTTTGTTTCCTACCCTGTCAATAATTCCTCTGTGTCTTATTCATACGTTGTCATGTCAAAGAATGTATTCAAGGTGCTGCCCACTATATTCCAACTATAGAATTAGATGAATCATTCTATTTCCATGATTCAAACAGTTCACCTATTAACTAGGCCAATATGTTTTCCCATATTATGCAGCTCTGTGGGGCACAGTATGGAAATTATAACAAAAGTCCTAGAAATGCAGAACTTTATGAAAATGCAGATCATTATTTTGGTGTGAAGTTGGATTGAACAGTACAAAACATTCAGAATGGAGAAAGCTCCATTGAAATCACTTATAATTTGTGTTTCCACCCTAGGGTCATGAACTACTCATAAAGCATAATTATAACTTTTATTATTAAAAAACATAAAATACCGTCAAATACCAACATACCGTCAAAAATATTGTTATATGATATTACAACCAATGTTCCCTCAAATTATTTGGGGCACTGAGCAAATTTGAGGTCTTGTGAGCGGAAACTTGAATGTTGTGAGAATTTTGTGCAACTTCCGGCGTGCATTTGCAGTGAACACTGAGGCTGTACCCTTACAGTTTTAGATAGTAGCCAATAGGCTATTGTGGCTATTTGAGAATAATGTAGGCCTACCAACAAAACCAATGGAGCAAATCCCATAACATTGTCACATGGAAATAGCTTTTGATTTCTATTATATAGCCTACAGTAGCCTATATGTGGTGTTCAATGCAGGCCTACATTGCATGAGACTTTTAAAAACGTATTTACATTATGAAGGGCTTGACATTAATTAATGATTTTTCACTTGATCAGGAACACCATGGGACAAATTGTTGACTGTAAATGACATTGCATTGTATTGTGTTGTATGATATAATATGCAAAGTAATTATTATTAACCATACAGAGAATTAGACAATGTAGGCTACCCCTCTGCCTATTGGCTTATTTGCAGAGTCAAGCCTGTCTCAAAATACAACACTGCCCCTTTAATTAAGCCAATTTTACCTGACTGGCTTTTCAAAGAAATGACCAGAACCAAGAACTCATTGATACCCCTATTATAACCAGTATCTTTTGTCATTCAGAGAGAGGCTGTCCAGGAGGCAGATTATCATGTAGCTAGGTTTAAAGCTTTTCAAAGGAAAGTCGAGGGGTAATTACCATTTGTTTCTCTTAATAGGGGAGAAAGCAGAAGTAACTTGGAGGTGGTTTATTTAGCCTTGGATCAAAAGGCAAATTATCTGTAAAAGGTCTTTACTTACAGCCAATAACACACAAAGACAGACCACCTGAATGACGTAACATGGCGCTAACACAGAAAGCATATAACATAGGTGAATCAATCAAATTCAATCAAATTTATTTAGAAAGCCCTTTTTACATCAGCAGTTGTCACAAAGTGCTTATACAGAAGCCCAGCCTAAAACCCCAAAGAGCAAGCAATGCAGATGAAAGCTCAGGGTATTAGGTTCGACATACCATTCTCTTCAGAAGTTTGACTTTGGTCCATTAGCGCCAGTCTCCCCTGCGGTCTCCCCTGCTGTCTCCCCCTGTCCCTCAGAAAGCCCATGTAGAGGAAACGAAAGAGAACTGTGAGTCCTGCCATGACCAGATCAGATTTGAGATCTCTCTACCAACTGGAGATGACTAAAACCAGTCAAGTAAAGTTGGCTCCCAGTCTAGTAGCTGGCTGCCTAGAAACTCCAGCCGTCTCAGTGAGTCTAGTTTGTAAACTCCAGTCCCCTCAGTGGCGACTTTCGAACAACAAGGCTCTTCTCTGAGGCCTGTCCAGGGTGATCGGTTGGTCAGTCTGTGGTCAGGCACGTATCTCACTGAGCCATCAGGAATAAATAACTGGGGAGGCTTATCAGTCCTCTTGAAGAGGGGGTCAGGGGGAGTCAGCTGTCTGTCAGAAAGAGGGGGGGGGGGGGAGAGGGACAGAGAGAGAAAGACAAAGAGGGGGTAGGGAGCAAATACTGGCAGCAGTGGTGGGGTGTGTGAGGTGGCACGACAAAGATGGGTTGCGGGAAGACGGGTGGGGTGGTGAGGTCAATGCCCTCAGCTGCAAAGACATGGCAGCAGCAGCTGTGCCCCCCCCCCCCCCCTCCTTAACCCACCAACCCATTTCACCAACCCCCACATGCCAACACACCTCTACGGTATCCACAGACGCTCATGCCATCCTGAGTTAGTCAGGTGACCAGGGTGTAAACAGCCTCTGTTGTTTAATTATAACCCCTATTATACCACAGGGAGATTTAGCCTGGCAGCACTTTTCCACTGAGGCGAATCAAACCAGTTTCAACCCAGATCATGCCCAGCTCCTGTCACTGCCGAACACAGAGCCAGGAGAGAGAGAGAGAGAGAGGGAGAGAAAGGAGAGCGAGGGAGAGAAAGAGAGACACAAACGAGGATAGAGACAGAGGGTGTATAAGGCCTTCACACAGCCACAGTTCTACAGACTGGGCAGCACAGCACAGCAGCTGAGGCCAAACGATGGAGGTCACACAATGGAACAAGTGCAGAACTCAGTCCGCTCTGAGAAGCCTATTCATTAGGACAGTCTATGAAATGTAGCTCCGATTGTGAGGTGGTAACAAAACCAATTCAATAAACCAATCGAAATTAAATAACACTCGACAACCAAGCACAAGGAATAGAAAGGAGATTTTTTGTGGATGCTTTCCAGACAAATGCAATGACTCTGTAAGAGACATGGTCCTCTGGCTCCAGTGGTCAATAGTGAATGTGCCTTTTTTAACGGTCAGACGTTGGTGCTTTTCTGATCTATTACACTAACAAATACACACCAACAGACTATTTCAAAAGCTTATTTCTAAGAGTCAATGTGCACCATGTAGTAGATACAAAAGGAGAGAAAGCATGCTTTTAAGAATGGTTATCCAGTAAGCAATATTACCTGTATACCCCGGTAATGTCACATCCTAACCTTAGCACATTGTATAGTTAGCCTTGTTAGTGTGTGTCTGAGTGGGCAGCATGGGTTGTAGAAGCTTGTGTTGTGGCTCTGGTGGCCTATCTAATGTCTAATGATGTGTGAGCCGGTCTGTGTTGTTGTGACCATCCCTGTCAGCTCAGCTGCTCTGAGGCAATGAGCAGTTGAAAGGCCAGAGACAGACGGGAGGAGAGATGGTAGACGTCGCAACTGTACACACACACACACACACATACACACACACACACACACATACATACACACACTATGGACCCAGACTATATTCTTCACCACATTCTACAAGTAAGGCCATTCACAGCTGGCCTACTGCAGCATTTCTGTTGTGGTCTCCAGCAGGAAGACCTGGGAGAGTTGATAGTTGGTACAGCATTGCACAGTGCCAGTTAGCTAATGAGCTACATTCATCTGCGGTCCCTTATGCAGGGCAGTGTATGCATCTGATCTGCTCCCTGTTCTTTTTATGCTTGCTAGGCTACATGTTTTTGGTGTGAGCCATCCTGTTGTCTTTTGAGGCACCAGCCATTGAGAGGAACCAATAAAGTGTTGTGTGGTGTTCCCTGAGGTGAGCTTAAGGAGGAGGAGGGGGAGGAGGAAGAGTGGAGGAGGAGGTAGAGGGAGGAGAGGAGGAGAGAGTGAAGAGAGGAGGAGGGAGAGGGAGGAAAAGGAGGAGAAGGAGAAGTAAGAGGAGTAATTTCCTGCTGGACACAGATGTCCTTATACTGTGACCCCTCCCCTCCAATGAGAGACTCATTACATCATCCCCCTAACCCCACACTACATTCTTCTACCTCTCCTTCGTATGCATCCCAAATTACACCCTATTCCCTAAATAGTGGCTACTTTTGACCAAGGCCCAGGGATCAATGATGTCTGTATTGAACCACAAAAAACCCTTGGGATTCCCAGAACCCAACCCACATCAGCCATTGTGTAATAAAACATTGGCTGTGAGGGCAGATAGATGAATGCATACACAGTTGTTGTGGACTGACTGGTCTTAGTGAGCGACTGCCTGACACACAGGGTTTTTTCTGGATCAAAAAAGGGGCTTAGGTGTTGGGTATGGCAGGGGTGTGTGGCAGGGGGCATGGAAACGGGTACAGACAAATTTCTCTACACCCCCCAGCTTGGCAGTGTAGAGCCATTTTAGAATTTTTAAGAAAATGTCCTGCAATTTTAACATTTTCTCCATGGAGCTGAGAGAAAATTGTTGCAGTTTTAATTACCATGGCTAATGCTGTGTTCTTATGCTCAAACATCAAAACTGCTAAATTCATTCTATTCTATTGCTTTTTTTCAGCCAAACGTTTTATTTCATTTTTTACACTTTTTCGGACTTGTGGCCCGATTTAACATTTAGGCGGCCCGCCCAAGGATTACAATGGCAGAAAACACACACACACACACACACACACACAGTCAGCCATTCAGAGCAGTGATAGCCCTTGTTGCCATCTCAGGACTGAAGGCATTCATCTGACCTGGGTTAAACTGCTGGCTGCAGTATTGTTATCCAATCAGGTAGGCCACGATCTCTAGCACCCTCCAATCATTGGTGATGATAGGAGGGAGTGGTAGGTGGGCGCTTAAGGAGGTAACATTACTCAGCCAAGAAGACAGCACAGATGAGCTCATTTAAACATGGAGGTTGCTAGTTAGACCAGAGCTCTGGTCAAAGTGGTGCACTATATAGGGAATAGGGTGCCATTTGGGACGCGGTGCTAGTCTCTGATGGGAGTATTGGCAGCAGCTTTGTTACATTGATACTAAATGCCTGGCTCACATCCTCTCACTTTACCTTTTCATTTCACTATGTTTTTGCAGATGCAGACTGCCGTTTTTATAAAGGACTGGAAGGTTTCTCTGTTAGTCAGATAGTGTTTTAGCCAAGTATCTCTACCGCTGTCAATGTTGTAATCCTCCTCAGTCACGACATTGAGATTTCTCCTGGTCTGTGTCCACATCAAGGATACATCCCAAATGGCACCCTATTCCTTATATAGTGCTAAACTTTTGACAAGGGTCCTATGGGCTATGTAGGGAATAGGGTGCCATTGGGATGCAGTCAAGATCTATTCTAATTTAGGATCAAAGACCGGGCCCAGCACTCCACTTTGACTAGACAATCCATGTCAGATAAAGTGCATGGGGCTAAACAGGATCAACTTCCGTGCTAGTTCCTGCCCGAGCAATGGAAACTGCTCAACATGGGTCACGTCCCAAATGGCACCCTTTTCCCTATATAGTGCATTAGTTTTGACCAGAGCCCTATGGGCCTGGTCAAAGGTATTGCACTATATAAGGAATAGTGTGCCATTTGGGATGTATCCTTGATGTGGACACAGACCAGGAGAAATCCCAATGCAGTAGAGATGCTTGGCTAAAACACTATCTGACTCAGAGAAACCTTCTAATCCTCACAATAAAAATCTGAGTCTGCATCTGCAAAATACTGACACCATTTAAACATAGTGAAATGAAAAGGTAACGTGAGAGGATGTGTGCCAAGCTTTTAGTATCACTGTAACAAAGCTGCTGCCAATACTCCCATCAGAGACTAGCACTGGGTCTCAAATAGCACCCTATTCCCAGAGCTCTGGTCAACAGTAGTGCACTATGTAGGGAATAGGATGCCATTTGGGATGCAAGCGATGTCAATTCTAATGCAGGATCAAAGACCGGGCCCAGCACCCCACTGCTCATTACTATGAAACACCCACAGACACATCTTACATATTAATGTCTCCATTGAATTATATGACACGGGCCCAGTCACCCCTCACCCACCTTATTACCAGACCAGCTGGGTTCAAATAGTATCTGTTTTCTTTCAAATCCCTCTGAGTATCTGCCTGGGGTGCCAGATGGGCGCGGTTTGCCCTTTTGGGACTATTTAATTGGTTCCATTGAGTCAGAAAAGCTTAATTAAGTATTTAAAAGAAAACAAATCATATTTGGACCCAAGTCGGCTTACTACCTGAGGGGAATGACTGAGCAAGCTCTGCAGGTGTTACTACAGAGGGACAGTTGATATATGACAGACCATCCATTTACATTACATTTACATTTTAGTCATTTAGCAGACGCTCTTATCCAGAGCAACTTACAGTTAGTGAATACATATTTTTTTATACTGGCCCCCCGTGGGAAATGAACCCACAACCCTGGCGTTGCAAACGCCATGCTCTATCAACTGAGCTACATCCCTGCCGGCCATTCCCTCCCCTACCCTGGACGACGCTGGGCCAATTGTGCGCCGCCCATGAGTCTCCCGGATTCTGGAGCCTGGATTCGAACCAGGATCTCTAGTGGCACAGTTAGCACTGCGATGCAGTGCCTTAGACCACTGCGCCACTCAGGAGATATACAGCAGGTAATAGACCCCTGAAAGGTAACCCTGTCCCAGACAATGTTTACAGCAGGGTTATGTCTCTCCCTTGGGCAAACTCATGTCAGGCTCGGTAGAACACTAGGCTAAAGAGCAGGCCTGAGTCGACCTAACAAGGCCTGTCAAGGCATTCACAGACCACCACACATACAAGAAGAAGACCCCACATGCGTCCCAAATAGGAGGGTTTTTTCTTTATAGTGCACTATTTTTGACCAGAGCCCATATAGTGCATTAGTTTAGCCCTATGGGCCCTGGTCAAAAGTAGTGCACTATATAGGTAATAGGGTGCCATTTGGGATGCAGCCATGAAGAAGAGGAAAGACAGCTAGCTAGCAGGAGAGTGTTTGTTCAAACCAAACACCTGCAGGAATAAGGCGCCATTTGGGATGCATCCTGTCTCTCTTATCAGCTGCAAACCAAGCAGATGACCTGGGATAGCAGCTAGCTAGCATACCAGAGGAACAGCCTGAACTAGGTTATTAGAATGTCCTGTGTTCTAGAAGTCAACAAGACAGCTTTACAATGTCAATGGAATGATCAATTCTCAAAACCATCAGATAACAGTTTTGTCAGTCTCTTTCTGTCAATAGAATCCTTTGACTTGACAATCCATGTCAGATAAAGTGCACGGGGCTAAACAGGGTCAACTTCCATGCTAGTTCCTGCCCAAGTAATGTAAATAAAGTGCTCAACATGAGGTGTGTCCCAAATAGTAACCTTTTCCCTATATAGTGTACTACTTTTGACCAGGGCCCATATAGTGCATTAGTTTAGGCCTATGGGCCTGGTCAAAAGTAGTGCACTATATAGGTAATAGGGTGGTAATAGGGTGCCATTTGGGATGCAACCATGAAGAAGAGGAAAGACAGCTAGCTAGCAGGAGAGTGTGTTCAATCCAAACACCTGCAGGGCTGTGAGTCTGTTAAAACCCTGCTGGTTCCTGTTTACAAGCTTTGGAGTCATAGCCAGCTCCCACAGGAACAACCATGGAGGGCTTTCAATAGTCTACTAGTCTACACACACACACACACACACACAGCGAGACAGACAAATAGGCTACACGCACATTAACGTGCACACACATACAGTGGGGAGAACAAGTATTTGATACACTGCCGATTTTGCAGGTTTTCCTACTTACAAAGCATGTAGAAGTCTGTAATTTTTATCATAGGTACACTTCAACTGTGAGAGACGGAATCCAGAAAATCACATTGTATGATTTTTAAGTAATTAATTTGCATTTTATTGCATGACATAAGTATTTGATACATCAGAAAAGCAGAACTTAATATTTGGTACAGAAACCTTTGTTTGCAATTACAGAGATCATATGTTTCCTGTAGGTCTTGACCAGGTTTGCACACACTGCAGCAGGGATTTTGGCCCACTCCTCCATACAGACCTTCTCCAGATCCTTCAGGTTTCGGGGCTGTCGCTGGGCAATACGGACTTTCAGCTCCCTCCAAAGATGTTCTATTGGGTTCAGGTCTGGAGACTGGCTAGGCCACTCCAGGACCTTGAGATGCTTCTTACGGAGCCACTCCTTAGTTGCCCTGGCTGTGTGTTTCGGGTCGTTGTCATGCTGGAAGACCCAGCCACGACCCATTTTCAAAGCTCTTACTGAGGGAAGGAGGTTGTTGGCCAAGATCTCGCGATACATGGCCCCATCCATCCTCCCCTCAATACGGTGCAGTCGTCCTGACCCCTTTGCAGAAAAGCATCCCCAAAGAATGATGTTTCCACCTCCATGCTTCACAGTTGGGATGGTGTTCTTGGGGTTGTACTCATCCTTCTTCTTCCTCCAAACACGGCGAGTGGAGTTTAGACCAAAAAGCTCTATTTTTGTCTCATCAGACCACATGACCTTCTCCCATTCCTCCTCTGGATCATCCAGATGGTCATTGGCAAACTTCAGACGGGCCTGGACATGCGCTGGCTTGAGCAGGGGGACCTTGCGTGCGCTGCAGGATTTTAATCCATGACGGCGTAGTGTGTTACTAATGGTTTTCTTTGAGACTGTGGTCCCAGCTCTCTTCAGGTCATTGACCAGGTCCTGCCGTGTAGTTCTGGGCTGATCCCTCACCTTCCTCATGATCATTGATGCCCCACGAGGTGAGATCTTGCATGGAGCCCCAGACCGAGGATGATTGACCGTCATCTTGAACTTCTTCAATTTTCTAATAATTGCGCCAACAGTTGTTGCCTTCTCACCAAGCTGCTTGCCTATTGTCCTGTAGCCCATCCCAGCCTTGTGCAGGTCTACAATTTTATCCCTGATGTCCTTACACAGCTCTCTGGTCTTGGCCATTGTGGAGAGGTTGGAGTCTGTTTGATTGAGTGTGTGGACAGGTGTTTTTTATACAGGTAACGAGTTCAAACAGGTGCAGTTAATATAGGTAATGAGTGGAGAACAGGAGGGCTTCTTAAAGAAAAACTAACAGGTCTGTGAGAGCCGGAATTCTTACTGGTTGGTAGGCGATCAAATACTTATGTCATGCAATAAAATGCAAATTAAGTACTTAAAAATCATACAATGTGATTTTCTGGATTTTTGTTTTAGATTCCGTCTCTCACAGTTGAAGTGTACCTATGATAAAAATGTCAGACCTCTACATGCTTTGTAAGTAAGAAAACCTGCAAAATCGGCAGTGTATCAAATACTTGTTCTCCCCATTGTATGCACACAGATATACATACAGACATGTACACATACAGACGCACACACACACCAGGGTTTCCGTTAGCCGGTAATAGCCAGTTTTGTTTTTTTTAAGCCGAAAAATAAAACTGCCGCCGGCCAATTGAAAAAAAATCCCATTGCAGAATAATGCTTTTTTGCCTATTCATTGGTGGAAATACCATTCGATGTAAATACATTCGACCGGTCATGCTTATCGGTCTATAGGTTCATTTGCATAATTTTGAAATAGCCACAGGATGGTTTTTCAATACCGTCAATACCGTTGAAACTATTTAATTGATGTTTTTTTTAAATAAATGTGAATATTTGTGGCTACATTTAAGTAAATACCTGCAGTCAACCTGTGCAGTGCGTTAGGAGATAAAGAGATTGCGTTCTTCATTTCACCTGTCACATAATTTTTCATTATGAAGCTTACAGGTACTAGTCCCCAGTCACGTGGTGTTTGTTTACAAGCACACAACAACGAGCAACTGGAGGCTTGTGAGTCACTCACTGTTGGCCAGCCAGGTGATCTAGGTGATCTAGTTACAGTATGGAATTCACAACTAAATGTTTGCCAGCTAGACATCGTCAAACTATTAAGTTAACTGTCAAAAAATGTGCTAAATGCTCTACAGTTGTGCATTTCGTTTGCTAATTTAGTAGCTAGTTAGCCATCTAGCTAAGTGGTTAGCTTCTTCCAAAATCATGTTTCACTTGGTAACAGCAGAGAATCCCCTCCTGAATCAAGAGCCTTGCTGTATAATTTAGTAGCTAGTTAGCCAGTGGTCTAATGCGCTGCATCGCAGTGCTAGCTGTGCCACTAGAGATCCTGGTTCGAATCCAGGCTCTGTCATAGCTGGCCGCGACCGGGAGACCCATGGGGCGGTGCACAATTGGCCCAGTGTCGTCCAGGGTAGGGGAGGGAATGGCCGGCAGGGATGTAGCTCAGTTGGTAGAGCATGTATGCACTCACTAACTGTAAGTCGCTCTGGATAAGAGCGTCTGCTAAATGACTAAAATGTAAATGTAAATGTATAATATTTGATTTGTGCGTGCAGCAAACTGTGAGTAACATTTTTGAGTTACTTGTATAACTTTATGAGCTGGGATGTCTGTCCTGCTTTAGGTCAGAGACTGTATAAAATCTTTGCAATGCGCTCGTTAGCATATAGTTAGCATTCTCTATGGGATTGTACATGTACTTTTTAGCATTGCTAACCTTCGGATTACAATAGCGCCCCTTGTGCCGCTATTACCAAATATCCCGGTTTGGCACAAGGTCAGTATGAAGGTATGACAATCTGGATACCGCCCAAGCCTACGGGTGTGTATTTTCATTACTTGTTATGTTTATCACACACACAGCATGCAGATACAGAGCCTATGAGCGGAAATCTGTCAGACAGCGTGAGAGCTGCTGCTACAGCTTCTCAAACTGCTCATTAGTTGCTGCTGGAGTGAAACGTGTTTTTATAAGCCCAATCATTACGTAACAATTCTAAATGAGAATGCGTGTTAAAAACAGTTTTGATGGCCACAAAAAAAAAAAGCTACTATTTGTATTTCTCAACTGGTAATTGAAGCACACTTCCCATTCGCCATTCAAGTACATATAAGCAACTGTTGGTAGACTTCAGCGCATCCCACCATTTTGCAATGAGCTGGAGGCAGTCGCCTGTGCATTTTGAAAACATATACTTAAATGTTTGAAACCTGAATGTTTTACTTCATATTATGAGGCATGTCTTACATTGCTTCAAAGTAAGATCCGACCATAGAAGTATGGAGACAATTATTTTATAAAGAATTATGCCATTGAAACCAGTAGCCTATTTCTCTCATGTTCGATTGGTTTTCAAATCAGCTTTCTTTCATTGTCTAGCAGTAAAATAAAAATGCTGACGGTCAAATGTCCGGCGCCACATTTTGCTAACGGAAACCCTGACACACACACACATACAGAAACAAACACAAACACGCAGCTTCTAGCATAAAACAATGACGCCTGTTACTGCCAAATCTTGTTATTTACCAGTACATTCAGAAACTGTCTTGTTATAGAGGCATTTTCTTTCACAGATGCAATCAGTGCTGTTGTTTATCCTTGTCCAATCAGCACAGTGAGATAGTGATGGATATGGGATCTTGTGTTACTGTGTGTGTGTGTGTGTGTGTGTGTGTGTGTGTGTGTACTGTATGTCCCTGCGTGTGTTGCGCATCCAGTGGTGCATAGACCAGCTTTAGTGTTTATGAGCTCATGATATCCCCAGGCAGTGCAAAGACAGCCCCTGCCCTCTCCAGCTCTAACACTGAATAGGTTTTCACTAGACTTCTTCCTGACAAAAAACCTGCCACTCCTCTGAATACACAGACTGGACAGCAGAGTACATCTCATGTGTTTTCCTCTGGATGGAGGGTCACAATCTATGTCCCAGCACTGTTGTTGTAGAGCTGGAAAGTCAAATACTCCTTTTGTAGACAGTAGCTTTCCAACAACAGCCTTTATCTGGTGGAATATCAGATGGTCACAGCATAACATCAAATACGGAAAACAGCCAGCTAGAGCCACACTATTAGCAATCTGTATGCACCAGTGAGCCTCCTCTTGACTGAGAGTGTGGACATATTTAAAGCACCACAAAATTAGCAAAAGATTGCACAGCTATTTAGATCATTGCCAATTAGATTTTCTTTCTTGGTTCTGCTGCAGATCCTATCCCAAGGATTAATCTGCCAGCTGTTTATTTTGGTCGAGCTGAGAGCTCTCCACTATCTTTTACATTGCAAAACAGGCCATGCAGGAGTTAAGAGGCTGTAGTTCCTAATTTTGGATGTTATGCTACTCTTATTTGGCTAATTGTAGGTCTTTTGGAGTTAGGTTTCCATTCAAACACAGCGCATAACCACATCTGAATGTGTATTCTGACTCCACCCCATCTTTGAATGGAAATAAGACTACAGTACCATAGGGTGGAAAAAGCCTCTCCTTCTCAGTCACAGTGCTAGACAGCCAAGCATGTAAACACGCTAAATGCAGTGTAAGGGCAGATCGTGCCTCCTTTCCCCAGCGTTTACTAACAAATTCAAACTGTCCTCCTTAATATGGCTGCCTGTCACCAACATCCAGGTAACCAGGGCAAAGAGATCTCAAGGATACACATCATGTGAATAATGTGTTTATGTGAGACAGAAAGAATCACTGTGCACATTACCATTTTATAACCGTGTTAAAACCGGGTCAAAAGTAGCGCACTATATAGTGAATAGGGTGCCATTTCAGATGCAGCCCAGTGCCTGGTTCCTGCGGTCCGTGGTCCCTCCCTTCCAGTCCAGCAGGTGTCAGTACACACTTCCCAGTCAGTCACAGTGAGGGCACAGACACACCAGGCAGTGAAGGAACCAGCCCCAAATCCTCCATCCGGTCTCCACTGCCCCCAGGGGGGAGAAAATAAAATAGGGCACAGCTTAGACGAGAGGTCACCTTCCGTTGATTCTTAATGTTATTATAACGTGTGAACTAATGTTACAACATACTCAGTGGTACGGTGATGGTCTGCAATTCAAATTCATATTCATTATACTGGTGTTTTCTCTTCCTGACTTATTTGGCTTAAACCTCCACCATGGCTCTCCACATGGCTTGATTAAAGGGGGGTTTATTCATCAGACCTACACCTAACCACACACTGTCATTTCTTTATAACAGAGATTAGAAGATCAACAGCAGAAAGGCACATTCACATCCTCACTAATAGGGCCTTAATGCAACTTGAGGGAACTGACAGGGAAAAGGGAACACCTGCCAATCTGTCTGTTTAGAGAGACTAGCGGAGAGCTGACCCAACCCAAGGCTTACCGTAGAGGAGCAAGGTATTCATAGGGCAAAAAAACTATTTAAATGGGGAGTCTACATTGAGCATGCTTTTTAGTCTCCTCACATAGAATGTGCCTCCTCATCATTTTTGTTATGAGGAGCGATGGGGTGAGGTTGTGTTCCTCTAAGCGGGGAGGTAAGCTTGGCTTCTTCTTTATATGTGTTGAGTAAAGCTTAAACCATGCATTTAGATTGTAGGTAGGTATTGTAGTTAGGTATTGTAGGTAGTTTATCCAGGTAGTTATTGTAGGTAGTTGTTGTAGGTAAGTATTGTAGTGTATTCGACTGAGCCCGGTGAAGCACGAGGCTAGTTAGCTAACCCACTACCTGGACCATTAAAGCTAGCTAGCTAGCGGGTAGCAACACCGCAGCCACTGCTTAAACCATGCATTTAGATTGTAGGTAGGTATTGTAGTTAGGTATTGTAGGTACTTTATCCAGGTAGTTATTGTAGGTAGTTATTGTAGGTAAGTATTGTAGTGTATTCGAATGAGCCCGGTGAAGCACGAGGCTAGCTAGCTAACCCACTACCTGGACCATTAAAGCTAGCTAGCTAGCGGGTAGCTACACCGCAGCCACTGCTAGCTGGCCAACTATACCAGCTAGCAGTACTGTAACAACTAAATACATTTCAACGGAACGATTTGATTAGTGTAAAGTTAGCTAGCTACATAGTTGTCTTGGTATCAAAGACAAAGGTGTAGTATAGAGAAACTATCGAGGTTAGCTAGCCAGCTACATTTTCAAACAGTCAACACCGCAGCCACTGCTAGCTAGCCAACATTACCAGCTAGCAGTACTGTATCATTTTAGTCAATGAGAATTTTGCAATGTAAGCTTCACTTTCTGAACATCTGAGATGTGTAGTCCACTTGTGTAGCTAGCATGACTGACTTTGTGCTAGCTAGCCAACGTTTAATTACTTCTGCGTTATGAAAGGAACTAGACACGGACATGAATGATCCATTGGTAGTTTGTTGTAACCAAGTATTGGTGCTAAACCGTGTGTTATTGGATGCTAGCATGCTAGTTAGCTATGGCGTCATAGGATACGGTGCCCTGGGCGGTTTTCACAGAAGAATACTGTACCAAGTTAGCTAGCTGAATAAACTAAGTTAGTCTATTCCTGGAAACATTGAACTACTGTAGATTACAGCAATTATAATTTCTAAATGGAAGTTGGAAGAGTTGTATTTGAGTGTTTCAGTGAAAGGTTAGTGAGGGAGGCCTCGTTTCCCCAGATGTTTAGTTAATTTCATTCCGATCTCCTTTGCATTAGTGTAGCCTTTTCTGTAGCCTGTCAACTATGTGTCTGTCTATCCCTGTTCTCTCCTCTCCGCACAGGCCATACAAACGCCTCACACCGCGTGGCTGCTGCCTCTCTAACCTGGTGGTCCCTGCACGCACGACCCACGTGGAGTTCCAGGTCTCCGGCAGCCTCTGGAACTGCCGTTCTGCAGCCAACAAGGCAGAGTTCATCTCAGCCTATGCTACCCTACATTTTACATTTTACATTTTAGTCATTTAGCAGACGCTCTTAACCAGAGCGACTTACAGGAGCAATTAGGGTTAAGTGCCTTGCTCAAGGGCACATTAACGTCATTTAGCAGACGCTCTTAGCCAGAGCGACTCACAAATTGGTGCGTTCACCCTATAGCCAGTGGGATAACCACTTTACAATTTGGGGGGGGGGGGGGGGGGGGGGTTAGAAGGAATACTTTATCCTATCCCAGGTATTCCTTAAAGAGGTGGGGTTTCAAATGTCTCCGGAAGGTGGTGAGTGACTCCGCTGTCCTGGCGTCGTGAGGGAGCTTGTTCCACCCTCCAGTCCCTCGACTTCTTGGCACTGACGGAAACATTGTTTACCACAGAAAACACTGCTACTCCTACTGCTCTCTCCTCGTCTGACCATGTGTTCTCGCATACCCCGAGAGCATCTGGTCAGCGGGGCGGTGGTACAGGAATCCTCATCTCTCCCAAGTGGACATTCTCTCTTTCTCCCCTGACCCATCTGTCTATCTCCTCATTTGAATTCCATGCTGTCACAGTCACTAGCCCATTCAAGCTTAACATCCTTATCATTTATCGCCCTCCAGGTTCCCTTGGAGAGTTCATCAATGAGCTTGACGCCTTGATAAGTTCCTTTCCTGAGGATGGCTCACCCCTCACAGTTCTGGGTGACTTTAACCTCCCTACGTCTACCTTTGACTCATTTCTCTCTGCCTCCTTCTTTCCACTCCTCTCCTCTTTTGACCTCACCCTCTCACCGTCTCCCCTTACTCACAAGGCAGGCAATACGCTTGACCTCATCTTTACTAGATGCTGTTCTTCTACTAATCTCACTGCAACTCCCCTCCAAGTCTCCGACCACTACTTTGTATCCTTTTCTCTCTCGCTCTCCCCCAACACTACTCACTCTGCCCCTACTCAGATGGTAATGCGCCGTCGCAACCTTCGCTCGCTCTCTCCCGCTACTCTCTCCTCTTCCATCCTATCATCTCTTCCCTCTGCTCAATCCTTCCCCCTCCAATCTCCTGATTCTGCCTCCTCAACCCTCCTCTCCTCCCTTTCTGCATCTTTTGACTCTCTATGTCCCCCCCGGCTCGGTCCTCCACTCCTGCTCCGTGGCTTGACGACTCATTGCGAGCTCACAGAACAGGGCTCCGGGCAGCCAAGCGGAAATGGAGGAAAACTAGACTCCCTGCGGACCTGGCATCTTTTCACTCCCTCCTCTCTACATTTTCTTCATCTGTTTCTGCTGCTAAAGCCACTTTCTACCACTCTAAATTCCAAGCATCTGCCTCTAACCCTAGGAAGCTCTTTGCCACCTTCTCCTCCCTGCTGAATCCTCCCCCCCCTCCTCCCTCTCTGTGGATGACTTCGTCAACCATTTTGAAAAGAAGGTTGACGACATCCGATCCTCGTTTGTTAAGTCAAATGACACTGCTGGTCCTGCTCACACTGCCCTACCCTATGCTTTGACTTCTTTCTCCCCTCTCTCCCCAGATAAAATCTTGCGACTTGTGACGGCCGGCCGCCCAACAACCTGCCCGCTTGACCCTATCCCCTCCTGTCTTCTCCAGACCATCTCCGGTGACCTTCTCCCTTACCTCACCTCGCTCATCAACTCATCCTTGACCGCTGGCTATGTCCCTTCCGTCTTCAAGAGAGCGAGAGTTGCACCCCTTCTCAAAAAACCAACACTCGATCCCTCTGATGTCAACAACTACAGACCAGTATCCCTTCTTTCTTTTCTCTCCAAAACTATTGAGCGTGCCTTTCTTAGCCAACTCTCTTGCTATCTCTCTCAGAATGACCTTCTTGATCCAAACCAGTCAGGTTTCAAGACTGGTCATTCAACTGAGACTGCTCTTCTCTGTGTCACGGAGGCTCTCCGCACTGCTAAAGCTAACTCTCTCTCCTCTGCTCTCATCCTTCTAGACCTATCTGCTGCCTTTGATACTGTGAACCATCAGATCCTCCTCTCCACCCTCTCCGAGTTGGGCATCTCCGGCGCGGCTCACTCTTGGATTGCATCCTACCTCACAGGTCGCTCCTACCAGGTGGCGTAGCGAGAATCTGTCTCCGCACCACGTGCTCTCACCACTGGTGTCCCCCAGGGCTCAGTTCTAGGCCCTCTCCTATTCTCTCTATACACCAAGTCACTTGGCTCTGTCATATCCTCACATGGTCTCTCCTATCATTGCTACGCAGACGACACACAATTAATCTTCTCCTTTCCCCCTTCTGATAACCAGGTGGCGAATCGCATCTCTGCATGTCTGGCAGACATATCAGTGTGGATGACGGATCACCACCTCAAGCTGAACCTCGGCAAGACGGAGCTGCTCTTCCTCCCAGGGAAGGACTGCCCGCTCCATGATCTCGCCATCACGGTTGACAACTCCGTTGTGTCCTCCTCCCAGAGTGCAAAGAACCTTGGCGTGACCCTGGACAACACCCTGTCGTTCTCCGCTAACATCAAAGCGGTGACCCGATCCTGTAGGTTCATGCTCTACAACATTCGCAGAGTACGACCGTACCTTACACAGGAAGCGGCACAGGTCCTAATCCAGGCACTTGTCATCTCCTGTCTGGATTACTGCAACTCGCTGTTGGCTGGGCTCCCTGCCTGTGCCATTAAACCCGTACAACTCATCCAGAACGCTGCAGCCCATCTGGTGTTCAACCTTCCCAAGTTCTCTCACGTCACCCCGCTCCTCCGCACACTCCACTGGCTTCCAGTTGAAGCCTGCATCTGCTACAAGACCATGGTGCTTGCCTACGGAGCTGTGAGGGGAACGGCACCTCCGTACTTTCAGGCTCTGATCAGTCCCTACACCCAAACGAGGGCATTGCGTTCATCCACCTCTGGCCTGCTGGCCCCCCTACCTCTGCGGAAGCACAGTTCCCACTCAGCCCAGTCAAAACTGTTCGCTGCTCTGGCACCCCAATGGTGGAACAAGCTCCCTCACGACGCCAGGACAGCGGAGTCACCTTCCGGAGACACTTGAAACCCCACCTCTTTAAGGAATACATGGGATAGGATAAAAGTAATCCTTCTACCCTCCCCCTACCCCCCCTCCCCCCAAAAAAAAAAACATTGTCCCACTGGCTATCATAAGGTGAATGCACCAATTTGTAAGTCGCTCTGGATAAGAGCGTCTGCTAAATGACGAAAATGTAAATGTAAATGTAGTCAAGGAAACTTGACTTGTCCAGGAAACCAGCCCATAGAATCTAGCCGAAAACACACCCGAGTAGCATATATATAAATACTTTCATTATATTTTTTTACCTTTATTTAACTAGGCAAGTCAATTAAGAACAAATTCTTATTTACAATGACGGCCTACCAAAAGGCAAAAGGCCTCCTGTGGGGACGGGGCCTGGGATTAAAAATAAAAATATAGGACAAAACACACATCACGACAAGAGAGACTCCACAACACTACATAAAGAGAGACCTAAAACAACAACATAGCATGGCAGCAACACATGACAACACAGCATGGTAGCAACACCACATGAAACAACATGGTAGCAACACAGCATGGCAGCAGCACAACTTGGTAGCAGCACAAAACATGGTACAAACATTATTGGGCACAGACAACAGCACAAAGGCAAGAAGGTAGAGACAACAATACATCACGCGAAGCAGCCACAACTGTCAGTAAGAGTGTCCCTGACTGAGTCTTTGAATTAAGAGACGGAGATAAAACTGTCCAGTTTGAGTGTTTTTTGCAGCTCGTTCCAGTCGCTGGCTGCAGCAAACTGAAAAGAGGAGCGACCCAGGGATGTGTGCGCTTTGGGGACCTTTAACAAAATGTGATTGGCAGAACGGGTGTTGTATGTGGAGGATGAGGGCTGCAGTAGGTATCTCAGATAGTGGGGAGTGAGGCCTAAGAGGGTTTTATAAATAAGCATCAACCAGTGGGTCTTGCAACGGGTATACACAGTATCGGGTGCAGTGATGTGTCCTGTAAGGAGCATTGGTGGCAAATCTGATGGCCGAATGGTAAAGAACATCTAGCCACTCGAGAGCACCCTTACCTGCCAATCTATAAATTACATCTCCATGATCTAGCATGGGTAGGATGGTCATCTGAATCAGGGTTAGTTTGGCAGCTGGGGTGAAAGAGGAGCGATTACGATAGAGGAAACCAAGTCTAGATTTAACCTTAGCCTGCAGCTTTGATATGTGCTGAGAGAAGGACAGTGTACCGTCTAGCCATACTCCCAAGTACTTGTATGAGGTGACTACCTCAAGCTCTAAACCCTCAGAGGTAGTAATCACACCGGTGGGGAGAGGGGCATTCTTCTTACCAAACCACATTACCTTTGTTTTGGAGGTGTTCAGAACAAGGTTAAGGGCAGAGAAAGCTTTTTGGACACTAAGAAAGATTTGTTGTAGATCGTTTAACACAAAATCTGGGGAGGGGCCAGCTGAGTATAAGACTGTATCATCTGCATATAAATGGATGAGAGAGCTTCCTACTGCCTGAGCTATGTTGTTGATGTAAATTGAGAAAAGCGTAGGGCCTAGGATCGAGCCTTGGGGTACTCCCTTGGTGACAGGCAGTGGCTGAGACAGCAGATGTTCTGACTTTATACACTGCACTCTTTGCGAGAGGTAGTTGGCAAACCAGGCCAAAGACCCCTCAGAGACAGCAATACTCCTTAGCCGGCCTACAAGAATGGAATGTTCTACCGTATCAAAAGCTTTGGCCAAGTCAATAAAAATAGCTGCACAACATTGCTTAGAATCAAGGGCAATGGTGACATCATTTAGGACCTTGAAGGTTGCAGTGACACATCCATAACCTGAGCGGAAACCAGATTGCATACCAGAGAGAATACTATAGACATCAAGAAAGCCAGTCAGTTTATTATTGACATGTTTTCCCAACACTTTTGATAAACAGGGCAAAATAGAAATTGGCCTATAACAGTTAGGATCAGCTTGCATCCCAAGCATTCCATTGTTTTACCTACCAACCTTTTTTCTATAGTCATCACTGTGTTAGAAACACATACATACGACAGCCTCTTGAAATATTAAAAGTTTTAATACCAGTGCACTTTTGGTCAACAGAAATGTCCATCCTACTTCATTCCTTTCCACTCAGGCGTGGCTACGTGGCAGAGATCTGAAACAATCGATACAAAAATACAAATCTAATTGACAACATAATGGCGCAGGCCTACAGTGGTGAAAAAGTATTTAGTCAGCCACCAATTGTGCAAGTTCTCCCACTTAAAAAGATGAGAGAGGCCTGTAATTTTCATCATAGGTACACGTCAACTATGACAGACAAATTGAGAAAAGAAAATCCAGAAAATCACATTGTAGGATTTTTTATGAATTTATTTGCAAATTATGGTGGAAAATAAGTATTTGGTCACCTACAAACAAGCAAGATTTCTGGCTCTCACAGACCTGTAACGTCTTCTTTAAGAGGCTCCTCTGTCCTCCACTCGTTACCTGTATTAATGGCACCTGTTTGAACTTGTTATCAGTATAAAAGACACCTGTCCACAACCTCAAACAGTCACACTCCAAACTCCACTATGGCCAAGACCAAAGAGCTGTCAAAGGACACCAGAAACAAAATTGTAGACCTGCACCAGGCTGGGAAGACTGAATCTGCAATAGCTAAGCAGCTTGGTTTGAAGAAATCAACTGTGGGAGCAATTATTAGGAAATGGAAGACATACAAGACCACTGATAATCTCCCTCGATCTGGGGCTCCACGCAAGATCTCACCCCGTGGGGTCAAAATGATCACAAGAACGGTGAGCAAAAATCCCAGAACCACACGGGGGGACCTAGTGAATGACCTGCAGAGAGCTGGGACCAAAGTAACAAAGCCTACCATCAGTAACACACTACGCCGCCAGGGACTCAAATTCTGCAGTGCCAGATGTGTCCCCCTGCTTAAGCCAGTACATGTCCAGGCCCGTCTGAAGTTTGCTAGAGTGCATTTGGATGATCCAGAAGAGGATTGGGAGAATGTCATATGGTCAGATGAAACCAAAATAGAACTTTTTGGTAAAAACTCAACTCGTCATGTTTGGAGGACAAAGAATGCTGAGTTGCATCCAAAGAACACCATACCTACTGTGAAGCATGGGGGTGGAAACATCATTCTTTGGGGCTGTTTTTCTGCAAAGGGACCAGGACGACTGATCGTGTAAAGGAAATAATTAATGGGGCCATGTATCGTGAGATTTTGAGTGAAAACCTCCTTCCATCAGCAAGGGCATTGAAGATGAAACGTGGCTGGGTCTTTCAGCATGACAATGATCCCAAACACACCGCCCGGGCAACGAAGGAGTGGCTTCGTAAGAAGCATTTCAAGGTCCTGGAGTGGCCTAGCCAGTCTCCAGATCTCAACCCCATAGAAAATCTTTGGAGGGAGTTGAAAGTCTGTGTTACCCAGCGACAGCCCCAAAACATCACTGCTCTAGAGGAGATCTGCATGGAGGAATGGGCCAAAATACCAGCAACATTGTGTGAAAACCTTGTGAAGACTTACAGAAAACGTTTGACCCGTGTCATTGCCAACAAAGGGTATATAACAAAGTATTGAGAAACTTTTGTTATTGACCAAATACTTATTTTCCACCATAATTTGCAAATAAATTCATAAAAAATCCTACAATGTGATTTTCTGGATTTTTTTGTACCTATGATGAAAATTACAGGCCTCTCATCTTTTTAAGTGGGAGAACTTGCACAATTGGTGGCTGACTAAATACTTTTTTCCCCCACTGTATCTGTATCTCCTGTTTGGAAGAGTCATTACAATTATCTTACAGATCTGTCAGTTAGAAATTAAACCATGACAGTAGATATTCTCACTATCTGTCGAGTCAGACGCCCACTCCTTCGCCCTCAGATTCAGGCAGAAGGACGTTTACGGACTGGGTATGTTATCTGGGCCAAAGTCAAAACTCCCTCCAAGCCCCTTTATACAGACTAGTTCTGCATCATGGGTTGTGGTGTCCAGACCAGATGACAGCCTTGTGTCGTAGCTAGCAGCCAGGATGCCTTTGGATTACATTAGCCAAGATAATGGTAATGGTGATGGCATGGTGGTGGAGCAGGTCCAAGTCGACACAGTCAGAGATTATGACCTCCTCTTTCTGTTCAGTTACGTTGTCCTGCCCTTTGGACAGGCTCAGTCTACAGCTATCGCTCCCCCAGAGGGACAAACAAGTCACACCACACCAAATCCTCACAGCACGGTGAGATAAATAAAACATAACAAAAAAACACATCTACGACGATAAACAACACCTTTGCCCTCATCATGTCTGCCGCAATTAATTGAAAATGTTTAGAAAATAGTTTCTTAGTCATTCATCATATGACCACCCACTTTGTTCTCAGCTAGGTGACCTAATTTGCCACTAGAGGATGAAATGAAAGGACCAATTATCTACAGGACTCTCTGAAAGGAGAGGAGAGCAGTGGAGGACAAACAGTATCAAGTGTCAGGATGAAAGACTCCCAACACCCAAGGAGAACATGAAGACTGACCAGACCAAGCCATGTTCCAAACTAAATGACATAGGTCATGTTCAGTAGGACATACTATAGCAAAACGTTTTGAAATGGAAAACTAAAATAAGTGTTTCTTATTGGATAAGTTCAGGTAGTCGTTCCCCTGCTTCCCTCTGTTTAGAAAATGTTTCTCCCTACTGGAAAGTGACACAACCATATTAGCCTCATGATAACTGAGCTAATCCCATTCTGATGAGCATGTTCATAATCAACTGGTTGTAAACATGACTGGTACAAGGGCAGCAACCCCAGACAAATACATTAAAATATCAGCAATAAATAGCTATTTGAGAATGTCCTGATTCAGCACCGACTGACTCCATAAATAGGCCATTGTTTAGTGAAGAAAGAAAAGAGCCTCACTAGCCATGCAACCATCAGGGATGAGAATATCATTCCACAAGGTAGCTACTTACAGAGTCCTGCGGAGAGAATCTGCATGGCCATGTCTCTTCCCTTCTCACACCATTCAGCTCATAAACAAGCCAGGTAGCAGCAGAGAGGAACGGCTCTGACTGGAATTGCTTTGGCTCCATGGACCAGGGCATCAATCAGGAAGGATGGTGCTTGCTATCTGCTGTGTTCTGCCCAGTGCTCTGTATGAGCATGTCAACAGGCCCCTGTGCTAAGAGCTTTGGAATAGAACCAGCCAAGCCCCATCCAACTCCCCTTACATTAGTCAGTGCATCACTACCATCTCCACCCTACCCCATCTCTGGACCATGAGAGCTCTCTCTGCCGTCCTATTGGTTGGTGAGGGGAGGAGGGCCCTTCCAGAGGCTGATGATGTGAGTGTGATGGACTAGAACCTCTCTCACACATGCATCAGTGCTCTCTAGCAACAGAACTGGCAGTGCTCTCTCTGAGGTTGTGTCCCGTCCCTAGTCCGTCCTCTGAGGTGTGTGTGTGTGTGTGTGTGTGCATGCATGTGTGTGTGTGTGTGAGGGGGGGTGCGTCTCCCCCTGAGGGCACTGCCTGCCGTCAGGCTGTGTTTCATCATTCTCTAGGCAGGCTAGGCTGAGTGCTGCTGCCTGTGAACTGACTGACTCTGGGAGGACATTGGGGCCATGGACACAGCAGCAGAGGCCTGGACAGGTGGCCTAAATACCCCAGAAATGACCGCCAGACATTGTGTGTCCCAAATGGCATGCTATTCCCTTTATAGTGCATTACTTTTGATCTCTCTCTCTCTCCTCCTCTCTCTCTCTCTCTCTCTCTCTCTCTCTCTCTCTCTCTCTCTCTCTCTCTCTCTCTCTCTCTCTCTCTCTCTCTCTCTCTCTCTCTCTCTCTCTCTCTCTCTCTCTCTCTCTCTCTCTCTCTCTCTCTCTCTCTCTCTCTCTCTCTCTCTCTCTCTCTCTCTCTCTCTCTCTCTCTCTCTCTCTCTCTCTCTCTCTCTCTCTCTCTCTCTCCTACAAAGTACTGTGAAAGGTGTGTTATGTTGTAACAACTGCAAGCCAGTACATTAACTTCAGCTAGATCCAGCTTTCCTGGAACAACTGTTCCTTTTGGCAAAGCACCCAATAACTCATCTACAGTAATCCATTCATACTAACCACATTGCACTAAAGATTCAAATCCACAGGTAACAATATAATCCAGAGGAAGTGGTAACCTAGTAACCTGGAGTGTTTGGGTAAACTAATAATACACAGGTTGAGGTTGCTGTGGCTGGAACGAGGTGTGATGATGAGTTGCCTTTCCTGACACCCAGGGTTAGCCTGGTGAACCAAGACTGAAACAGTGGATAATGCAGTGTTCAGTCTGGTTGAACCAGGCTAACACAGAGAAAGTTAGAAAATGAGCAGAGGCTCAGCGGCAGGGTGGATCACTACCATGCTGCCTCTCTGTCTGATCTGGGACCAGTCAGTGTTTGTCATCATCAATTCATCAACAGACCAGGACTACTGTCTCAATCAGTGATAATGACGTTTGAACCACAGCAAGGCCTGTGTGGTCTCTGTCTGAAAAGACTGTCGGTTTCTTGCAAGTAATTTGATTACTTACAGTGGGGAGACCAAGTATTTGATACACTGCCGATTTGCAGGTTTCCTACTTACAAAGCATGTAGAGGTCTGTCATTTTTATCATAGTGTACCCACCAAACTGTGAGAGATGGAATCTTAAACAAAATCCAGAAAATCACATGTGTATGATTTTTAAGTAATTAATTTGCATTTTATTGCATGACATAAGTATTTGATACATCAGAAAAGCAGAACTTAATATTTGGTACAGAAACCTTTGTTTGCAATTACAGAGATCATACGTTTCCTGTAGGTCTTGACCAGGTCTGCACACACTGCAGCAGGGATTTTGGCCCACTCCTCCATACAGACCTTCTCCAGATCCTTCAGGTTTCGGGGCTGTCGCTGGGCAATACGGACTTTCAGCTCCCTCCAAAGATTTTCTATTGGGTTCAGGTCTGGAGACTGGCTAGGCACTCCAGGACCTTGAGATGCTTCTTACGGAGCCATCCTTAGTTGCCCCTGCTGTGTGTTTTGGGTCATTGTCTGCTGGAAGACCCAGCCACGACCCATCTTCAATGCTCTTAC
>NW_028161635.1:0-16538 GCF_964263955.1 Coregonus lavaretus | reverse complement strand
GCGAGAGAGCTCCTCACCTCATCTCTCCCTCCTCTCCCTCAGCCTCCTCTCCTCATCTCTCCCCCTGCCTCACCCTCAGCCTCCTCTCCTCCCCTCCTCTCCCTCATCCTCCCCTCCTCATCTCTCCCTCCTCTCCCTCGCCCTCTCTCCTCATCTCTCCCTCCTCTCCCTCAGCCTCCTCTCCTCATCTCTCCCTCTCTCCCTCAGCACTCCCTCCTCATCTCTCCCTCCTCTCCCTCAGTATCCTCTCCTCATCTCTCCCTCCTCTCCCTCAGCCTCCTCTCCTCATCTCTCCCTCCTCTCCCTCAGCCTCCTCTCCTCATCTCTCCCTCCTCTCCCTCAGCACTCCTCTCCTCATCTCTCCCTCCTCTCCCTCAGCCTCCTCTCCTCATCTCTCCCTCCACTCCCTCAGCCTCCTCTCCTCATCTCTCCCTCCTCTCCCTCAGCCTCCCTCTCCTCATCTCTCCCTCCTCTCCCTCAGCCTCCTCTCCTCATCTCTCCCTCCTCTCCCTCAGCCTCCTCTCCTCATCTCTCCCTCCTCTCCCTCAGCACTCCCTCTCCTCATCTCTCCCTCCTCTCCCTCAGCCTCCTCTCCTCATCTCTCCCTCCACTCCCTCAGCCTCCTCTCCTCATCTGTCCCTCCTCTCCCTCAGCACTCCCCTCCTCATCTCTCCCTCCTCTCCCTCAGCACTCCCCTCCTCATCTCTCCCTCCACTCCCTCAGCCCCCTCTCCTCATCTCTCCCTCCACTCCCTCAGCCTCCTCTCCTCATCTCTCCCTCCTCTCCCTCAGCCTCCTCTCCTCATCTCTCCCTCCACTCCCTCAGCCCCCTCTCCTCATCTCTCCCTCCACTCCCTCAGCCTCCTCTCCTCATCTCTCCCTCCTCTCCCTCAGCCTCCTCTCCTCATCTCTCCCTCCTCTCCCTCAGCCCCCTCTCCTCATCTCTCCCTCCACTCCCTCAGCCTCCTCTCCTCATCTCTCCCTCCTCTCCCTCAGCCTCCTCTCCTCATCTCTCCCTCCTCTCCCCAGCCTCCTCTCCTCAACTGTCCCTCTCCCTCAGCCTCCTCTCCTCATCTCTCCCTCCACTCCCTCAGCCTCCTCTCCTCATCTGTCCCTCCTCTCCCTCAGCACTCCCCTCCTCATCTCTCCCTCCTCTCCCTCAGCACTCCCCTCCTCATCTCTCCCTCCACTCCCTCAGCCCCCTCTCCTCATCTCTCCCTCCACTCCCTCAGCCTCCTCTCCTCATCTGTCCCTCCTCTCCCTCAGCACTCCCCTCCTCATCTCTCCCTCCACTCCCTCAGCCCCCTCTCCTCATCTCTCCCTCCACTCCCTCAGCCTCCTCTCCTCATCTCTCCCTCCACTCCCTCAGCCTCCTCTCCTCATCTGTCCCTCCTCTCCCTCAGCACTCCTCTCCTCATCTCTCCCTCCCCTCCCTCAGCACTCCCCTCCTCCTCCCTCTACCTCCCATGCTGTATTCCCTGCCCACCCACACCGGCCAATCCCCTCCCGGTGGAACACAGGTCAGGGTTCACTAATGTAACCTGCTGCTGTCTCTGAAGAAGACTTGTTTACCTGACAACATGGAGACAATTTGACAGGAGGAGCATTGTGAAGACGGCAGGAAGGAAGGGACATTTCTATTCTCTCCCTTAATCGTTTGGTTTCTGCCAAGGCATGCTGTGTGTTGTGTGTGTGTGTGTGTGTGTGTGTGAGTGTGAGTGTGCGAGTGCGTGTGTGTGTGTGTGTGTGTGTGTGTGTGTGTGTGTGTGTGTGTGTGTGTGTGTGTGTGTGTGTGTGATGGAAAGCAGTAGAGAGCAGGAGAAGTGAGAGAGGCAGGTCACCATTAGTAGAACAGGTAGAATTAATTAAAGCCCTTTTTATTCATGCGTTTATTTAGATTTGAGAATATTAGGGTTGATTGTTTAAAGTTTAACCCCCCCACCACTCTAACCTATATTAACCCCTTAACCACTCTAACCTAGATTAACCCCCCCCCCCCCCCCCCCCACCCATTGTATATGGCTCTGCCCTAGCCTGAATGTCCCTTTGGGGGAGGATTTATTTAACCTGGAAAAGGCAAGAGTATTAAAGTTTCTCTCTCCTATAGCCGTAGATTAACCCCCCCACCACTCTAACCTAGATTACCCCCACCACTTTAATCTAGATTACCCCCACCACTCTAAACTAGATTAAATAAAAACACAACTCTAACCTAGATTAACCCCCCCACCACTCTAACCTAGATTAACCCCCCCACCACTCTAACCTAGATTAACCCCCCCACCACTCTAACCTAGATTAACCCCCCCACCACTCTAACCTAGATTAACCCCCCCACCACTCTAACCTAGATTAATCCCCCCCACCACTCTAACCTAGATTAATCCCCCCCACCACTCTAACCTAGATTAACCCCCCCACCACTCTAACCTAGATTAACCCCCCCACCACTCTAACCTAGATTAACCCCCCCACCACTCTAACCTAGATTAACCCCCCCACCACTCTAACCTAGATTAACCCCCCCACCACTCTAACCTAGATTACCCCCCCCCCACCACTCTAACCTAGATTAACCCCCCCACTAGATTAAAAACGACCTAGTAAGAAAGAGTGAGGGAAACAGACCCAAAGGCAGCATCCCAAATCACCTATTCACTATTTAGTACAATACTTTTCAACAGGGCCCATTAGTGGCCATTTTGGGCACAGATTAATACATTTAGACAATGTTTAATTGTTCACAGCTGCAGGTGAATCCTGTGGAATCCTGTGGAATCCTGTGGAATCCTGTGGAATCCTGTGGAATCCTGTGGAATCCTGTCTCACGAAACCAACGAACGCCCTCAGTGTTTCCAGTTTGACTTTGACCGTAGTTTCCAGTAGGTAGTCTAGTTTAGACTTGATCCAGCAGCTGTACATGACATCTAGCATGTTTCCAGCCACAGACAACTGACCTAGCCCAGAGCCCAGTGGCGGCTCCTGAAAAAATTCTCAGGGGGGGCAATTTTTCTGATGATTTAGGTGACCTACACACATTTTAAAAAAGATATGTCCAGCAACAACATGAAGACAGGGGCAGCATATAAGTCAATACCAGAAGCATTTATTGACTGATCTCAAAAGTGTTGGCTTACCAGGGTTGGTGGAGCCCTCAGTTTCATCTTTGCCTCGCAAAGCTAACTCAAACACTCCGCAAAACCTCACACACTGGATTAGCCGGCTGAGGATGTGGCGGTTCTTGCTAATGTCGTAGTAAATATATTTGTTATAGTGAATATGGAATATGATATGTTGAGTAAAATGTTGTGCTAAGATCTATTTAGGTCAGGAGCTGGTTATAAGTTCTGTTCCTATCCAATAACAATGGACAAAAGGGTCCTATCTTGTCAGCCTTGTCAGTTTCAGTTCTCCAGTAAACTTGTGATTATCAACACTAACCTCATCGTTGTGGCGGCGGACAGCTAGCCTGTATCCCTCATCCAGTTGAGTGGGAATGTTCACTCTCCCCAAAGCAGACAATCTCAAACAGCTATCCATGTGGGTCTTTGACAGCTCATGTTTCTTAATCTTTCCTGAAAGATGGTGCATGTCCGTTACACACCAGTCGCTGTCCAAGCGGTGCTGTCTGCCGTGCCGCCTTCAGGGTGAAAGAGTAAGCAGGGGGTAGCAGAAGACTGCATTAGCTACATCGCAGCCTGCTAGCCAGGTTTTTCGTTCGTACCAATTTTTGGAAAATCCTCGGGTGTAGGACTTCCCCCCTTTAGTAGAAACCTGTTGAATTATTAAATTTGGTCTGGGAGGTCCTAATTGTTTCGTTGCCAATTTATCTTCATTTGTTCGCCGACAAAAAGGAACTTCTTTCAAAGACACAATCGAGTTGCACTGAAGCCTAGCCATTTTGATAGTAGTAGTGAATTGATTGACGAGGCTACCCGCTCTTTTCTTAGTTACGTTCATGGTTATGTTACGTATGACGAAAGCGCGTAAGTGCAAGCCCTCAGAAACCCATAGAGATTGTATTGAAAGCTCTGATATTTGAAAAAAATAGATTTTACATGGGAGTCTATGACAGACTTCTGGGCGATTTTCAACCTGACTGAAATCGCCCCAAAAGGGGGGGGGGGGCATTTGAAGCACGACTTTAGCCTGATTGGACATTTAGTGGCACTGTGGCAGATCAGACGTCTAGATTACAACACTGATAACTACTGTTGCCGTGATATAATTGATTAGAAAAAAAATCCCTTCCTTTTCCCGTTTGGCAGTGCGTCGCCCATATCGCCCTATTGAACACACCGCCCCTGCCAGAGCCACATATAAAAATGGCGCTCTCGGAATGTTCAACCTATTGGCCAATGGTTGAACATTCCGAGAGCGCCATTCTTTCCTCCATAGCCGTTGCTAGGCGATAATTAACGCTTCCACGTTGCGCTCTTTATTTCTGATAGTTTTCAAAAACCCTATGAAGAGTTCCAGTGAAAGCAGATAGGCAATTTGTTGACGCCACAACACAGCAAAGACTTGGAGTACTCGCTAATCAATAAAAACGGTTAAAATTCTCTGCTCTGTTTTTTGCTCGTTTACAGCGGGTCAAGTTCACAGGGAACTGGGCGGAGACCCTCTCGAATCGTTACATCACCAACATATCTAGACTAGAGTTCTATATGGCCGCTAACATGGCGACCGTTCTAAAACCTGGCCTAACTCTCTACGTACACTGAGTGTACCAAACATTAGGAACCCCTTCCTAATATTGAGTTGCACCCCCCCCCCCCCTTTTTGCCCTAAAAAATGCCTAAATTCATCAGGGCATATACTACAAGGTGTCGAAATAGTTCCACAGCGATGCTGGCCCATGTTGACTCCAATGCTTCCCACAGTTGTGTCAAGTTGGCTGGATCTCCTTTGGGTGGTGGACCATTCTTGATACACACGTGAAAAACCCAGCAGCGTTGCAGTTCTTGACACTCAAACCAGTGCGCCTGGCACCTACTACCATACCCCGTTCAAAGGCACTTACATCTTTTGTCTTGCCCATTCACCCTCTGAATGGCACACATACACAATCCATGTCTCAATTGTCTCAAGGCATAAAAATCCTTCTTTAACCTGTCTCCTCCCTTTCATCTACACTGATTGAAGTGAATTTAACAAGTGACATCATTAAGGGATCATAGCTTTCACCTGGATTCAGCTGGTCAGTCTATGTCATGGAAAGAGCAGGTGTTCTTAATGTTTTGTCCACCCAGTGTATATGGCTCTGTCCTAGCCTGACTGTCCCTTTCTTTCAGTTTCTCTGTCCTATAGGCCTCAGCGAGCAGCTATCCAGCAGTGTATCCTGCATCAAACAGTGTGCTGTATATACGCCACAGAGATCCTATCAAATGAGTTGCAATATGTCATTCTATGGTATATGAACTGTAGGCCAGAAACACAAGATTATACCAGACCTAGGGGGTTCAATACCAGACCTAGGGGGTTCAATACCAGACCTAGGGGGTTCTATACCAGACCTAGGGGGTTCAATACCAGACCTAGGGGGTTCTATACCATACCTAGGGGGTTCAATACCAGACCTAGGAGGTTCAATACCAGACCTAGGGGGTTCAATACCAGACCTAGGGGGTTCAATACCAGACCTAGGGGGTTCAATACCAGACCTAGGGGGTTCAATACCAGACCTAGGGGGTTCAATACCAGACCTAGGGGGTTCAATACCAGACCTAGGGGGTTCAATACCAGACCTAGGGGGTTCTATACCAGACCTAGGGGGTTCAATACCAGACCTAGGGGGTTCTATACCAGACCTAGGGGGTTCAATACCAGACCTAGGGGGTTCAATACCAGACCTAGGGGGTTCAATACCAGACCTAGGGGGTTCAATACCAGACCTAGGGGGTTCAATACCAGACCTAGGGGGTTCAATACCAGACCTAGGGGGTTCAATACCAGACCTAGGGGGTTCTATACCAGACCTAGGGGGTTCAATACCAGACCTAGGGGGTTCAATACCAGACCTAGGGGGTTCAATACCAGACCTAGGGGGTTCAATACCAGACCTAGGGGGTTCAATACCAGACCTAGGGGGTTCAATACCAGACCTAGGGGGTTCAATACCAGACCTAGGGGGTTCAATACCAGACCTAGGGGGTTCAATACCAGACCTAGGGGGTTCAATACCAGACCTAGGGGGTTCAATACCAGACCTAGGGGGTTCAATACCAGACCTAGGGGGTTCAATACCAGACCTAGGGGGTTCAATACCAGACCTAGGGGGTTCAATACCAGACCTAGGGGGTTCTATACCAGACCTAGGGGGTTCTATACCAGACCTAGGGGGTTCAATACCAGACCTAGGGGGTTCAATACCAGACCTAGGGGGTTCTATACCAGACCTAGAGGGTTCAATATTAGACCTAGGGGGTTCAATACCAGACCTAGGGGGTTCAATACCAGACCTAGGGGGTTCTATACCAGACCTAGGGGGTTCAATACCAGACCTAGGGGGTTCAATACCAGACCTAGGGGGTTCTATACCAGACCTAGAGGGTTCAATACTAGACCTAGGGGGTTCAATACCAGACCTAGGGGGTTCAATACCAGACCTAGGGGATTCTATACCAGACCTAGGGGGTTCAATACCAGACCTAGGGGGTTCAATACCAGACCTAGGGGGTTCAATACCAGACCTAGGGGGTTCAATACCAGACCTAGGGGGTTCAATACCAGACCTAGGGGGTTCTATACCAGACCTAGGGGGTTCAATACCAGACCTAGGGGGTTCAATACCAGACCTAGCTTCTACTCAACACTATCTTAATGCATGCTGCATCACACGGTAAGTAGTCCCTTATACTGTATGGTTGGATAAATGGGATTATACTGGACCTAGGGGGTTGTTCACTGATTGGCTGAGTTTAATACTGACTGATTGGCTGAGTTTAATAATGACTGGTTGGCTGAGTTTAATAACGACTGGTTGGCTGAGTTTAATAATGACTGGTTGGCTGAGTTTAATAATGACTGGTTGGCTGAGTTTAATAATGAATGATTGGCTGGGGGGTTGAGCTTACTTTTTTACTGACTGGCTTGTTGAAGAAGCAGGACGTCTTCTTTTGCCCGAGTGAAGTAAGTTCGGAAAAACTGAAAGTATTCATCTTAGAAATTGTTTTCACATACAAACTTTATTTGTCCTAACTCAGAATCAAATAAGCTTCACAAAAATAACAGGTTCACTGTGGTCGAACATTTATTTTGACTGGCGATTTTCTGCATTCCTGAAAGTCCCATCAGGTAGCCTGATTTCAGATGTGTCCATGTAAAAAGGATTATTAGGGAAATCGTTCTTCTCGCAAAGCTTGTAAACGTTTAAATCAAACAATTATATTAATCTGACTATTCACAATAATCGTATTATTGTGTGAATGTACAATGAGGGAAAAAAAGTATTTGATCCCCTGCTGATTTTGTACGTTTGCCCACTGACAAAGAAATGATCAGTCTATAATTTTAATGGTAGGTTTATTTGAACAGTGAGAGACAGAATAACAACAAGAAAATCCAGAAAAACGCATGTCAAAAATGTTATAAATTGATTTGCATTTTAATGAGGGAAATAAGTATTTGACCCCCTCTCAATCAGAAAGATTTCTGTCTCCCAGGTGTCTTTTATACAGGTAACGAGCTGAGATTAGGAGCACACTCTTAAAGGGAGTGCTCCTAATCTCAGTTTGTTACCTGTATAAAAGACACCTGTCCACAGTAGCAATCAATCAATCAGATTCCAAACTCTCCACCATGGCCAAGACCAAAGAGCTCTCCAAGGATGTCAGGGACAAAATTGTAGACCTACACAAGGCTGGAATGGGCTACAAGACCATCGCCAAGCAGCTTGGTGAGAAGGTGACAACAGTTGGTGCGATTATTCGCAAATGGAAGAAACACAAAAGAACTGTCAATCTCCCTCGGCCTGGGGCTCCATGCAAGATCTCACCTCGTGGAGTTGCAATGATCATGAGAACGGTGAGGAATCAGCCCAGAACTACACGGGAGGATCTTGTCAATGATCTCAAGGCAGCTGGGACCATAGTCACCAAGAAAACAATTGGTAACACACTACGCCATGAAGGACTGAAATCCTGCAGCGCCCACAAGGTCCCCCTGCTCAAGAAAGCACGTATACATGCCTGTCTGAAGTTTGCCAATGAACATCTGAATGATTCAGAGGAGAACTGGGTGAAAGTGTTGTTGTCAGATGAGACCAAAATGGAGCTCTTTGGCATCAACTCAACTCGCCGTGTTTGGAGGACAAATCCCTCCTGAGATGTGTGCGAACCTGGTGGCCAACTACAAGAAACGTCTGACCTCTGTGATTGCCAACAAGGGTTTTGCCAAGTATTAAGTCATGTTTTGCAGACGGGTCAAATACTTATTTCCCTCATTAAAATGCCAATCAATTTATACATTTTTGACATGCGTTTTTCTTGATTTTTTTGTTGTTATTCTGTCTCTCACTGTTCAAATAAACCTGCCATTAAAATTATAGACTGATCATTTCTTTGTCAGTGGGCAAACGTACAAAATCAGCAGGGGATCAAATACTTTTTTCCCTCACTGTAAGTTCAGGAGTAAAAATGTGCTTAAAAAGTCACACGTTTCATGGACTCACTCTTTGTGCAATAATAGTGTTTAACATGATTTTTTCATGACTACCTCATCTCTGTACCCCACACATACAATTATCTGTAAGGTCCCTCAGTCGAGCAGTGAATTTCAAACAGATTAAACTAAAAAGACCAGGGAGGTTTTCCAATGCTTCGCAAAGAAGGGCACCTATTGGTAGATGGATAAAAAAAAAGCTAACATTGAATATCCCTTTGAGCATTGCGAAGTCCTTCCTAACTCAATTGCCAGAGAGGAAGGAAATCGCTCAGGGATTTCACCATGAGGCCAATGGTGACTTTAAAACAATTCTTAATGGCTGTGATAGGAGAAAACTGAGGAAGGATCTCCTCATCTCTCCCTCCTCTCCCTCAGCCTCCTCTCCTCATCTCTCCCTCCTCTCCCTCAGCCTCCTCTCCTCATCTCTCCCTCCTCTCCCTCAGCCCCCTCTCCTCATCTCTCCCTCCTCTCCCTCAGCCTCCTCTCCTCATCTCTCCCTCCTCTCCCTCAGCCCCCTCTCCTCATCTGTCCCTCCTCTCCCTCAGCCTCCTCTCCTCATCTCCCCCTCCTCTCCCTCAGCACTCCTCTCCTCATCTCTCCCTCCTCTCCCTCAGTACTCCCCTCCTCATCTCTCCCTCCTCTCCCTCAGCACTCCTCTCCTCATCTCTCCCTCCTCTCCCTCAGCCCCCTCTCCTCATCTCTCCCTCCTCTCCCTCAGCACTCCTCTCCTCATCTCTCCCTCCTCTCCCTCAGCCCCCTCTCCTCATCTCTCCCTCCCCTCCCTCAGCCCCCTCTCCTCATCTCTCCCTCCTCTCCCTCAGCACTCCTCTCCTCATCTCTCCCTCCCCTCCCTCAGCACTCCCCTCCTCCTCCCTCTACCTCCCATGCTGTATTCCCTGCCCACCCACACCGGCCAATCCCCTCCCGGTGGAACACAGGTCAGGGTTCACTAATGTAACCTGCTGCTGTCTCTGAAGAAGACTTGTTTACCTGACAACATGGAGACAATTTGACAGGAGGAGCATTGTGAAGACGGCAGGAAGGAAGGGACATTTCTATTCTCTCCCTTAATCGTTTGGTTTCTGCCAAGGCATGCTGTGTGTTGTGTGTGTGTGTGTGTGTGTGTGTGAGTGTGAGTGTGCGAGTGCGTGTGTGTGTGTGTGTGTGTGTGTGTCTGTGTGTGTGATGGAAAGCAGTAGAGAGCAGGAGAAGTGAGAGAGGCAGGTCACCATTAGTAGAACAGGTAGAATTAATTAAAGCCCTTTTTATTCATGCGTTTATTTAGATTTGTGAACATTAGGGTTGATTGTTTAAAGTTTAACCCCCCCACCACTCTAACCTAGATTAACCCCTTAACCACTCTAATTTAGATTAACCCCCCCCCCCCCCACCACCACCCATTGTATATGGCTCTGCCCTAGCCTGAATGTCCCTTTGGGGGAGGATTTATTTAACCTGGAAAAGGCAAGAGTATTAAAGTTTTTCTCTCCTATAGCCCTAGATTAACCCCCCCACCACTCTAACCTAGATTAACCCCCCCCCCCCCCCCCCACTAGATTAAAAACGACCTAGTAAGAAAGAGTGAGGGAAACAGACCCAAAGGCAGCATCCCAAATCACCTATTCCCTATTTAGTACAATACTTTTCAACAGGGCCCATTAGTGGCCATTTTGGGCACAGATTAATACATTTAGACAATGTCTAATTGTTCACAGCTGCAGGTGAACCCTGTGGAATCCTGTGGAATCCTGTGGAATCCTGTCTCACGAAACCAAAGAACGCCCTCAGTGTTTCCAGTTTGACTTTGACCGTAGTTTCCAGTAGGTAGTCTAGTTTAGACTTGATCCAGCAGCTGTACATGAGATCTAGCATGTTCCCAGCCACAGACAACTGACCTAGCCCAGAGCCATATGTATTAGGCCAATGGTTGAACATTCCGAGAGCGCCATTTTGTCCTCCATAGCCGTTGCTAAGCGATAATTAACGCTTCCACGTTGCGCTCTTTATTTCTGATAGTTTTCAAAAACCCTATGAAGAGTTCCAGTGAAAGCAGATAGGCAATTTGTTGACGCCACAACACAGCAAAGACTTGGAGTACACGTGAATGCTAATCAATAAAAACGGTTAAATTCTCTGCTCTGTTTTTTGCTCGCTTACAGCGGGTCAAGTTCAGGAACTGGGCGGAGATGCTCTCGCATCGTTACATCACCAACATATCTAGACTAGAGTTCTATATGGGCGCTAACATGGCGGCCGTTCTAAAACCTGGCCTAACTCTCTACGTACACTGAGTGTACCAAACATTAGGAACCCCTTCCTAATATTGAGTTGCACCCCCCCCCCCCCCCCTCCCCTTTGCCCTAAAAAATGCCTAAATTCATCAGGGCATAGACTACAAGGTGTCGAAAGAGTTCCACAGCGATGCTGGCCCATGTTGACTCCAATGCTTCCCACAGTTGTGTCAAATTGGCTGGATCTCCTTTGGGTGGTGGACCATTCTTGATACACACGGGAAACTCTTGAGCGTGAAAAACCTGGCACCTACTACCATACCCCGTTCATTACCCCGTTCAAAGGCACTTAAATATTTTGTCTTGCCCATTCACCCTCTGAATGGCACACATACAAAATCCATGTCTCAATTGTCTCAAGGCATAGAAATCCTTCTTTAACCTGTCTCCTCCCCTTCATCTACACTGATTTCAGTGAATTTAACAAGTGACATCGTTAAGGGATCATAGCTTTCACCTGGATTCACCTGGTCAGTCAATGTCATGGAAAGAGCAGGTGTTCTTAATGTTTTGTCCACCCAGTGTATATGGCTCTGCCCTAGCCTGACTGTCCCTTTATTTCAGTTTCTCTGTCCTATAGGCCTCAGCGAGCAGCTATCCAGCAGTGTATCCTGCATCAAACAGTGTGCTGTATATACACCACAGAGATCCTATCAAATGAGTTGCAATATGTCATTCTATGGTATATGAACTGTAGGCCAGAAACACAAGATTATACCAGACCTAGGGGGTTCAATACCAGACCTAGGGGGTTCAATACCAGACCTAGGGGGTTCTATACCAGACCTAGGGGGTTCAATACCAGACCTAGGGGGTTCTATACCAGACCTAGGGGGTTCAATACCAGACCTAGGGGGTTCTATACCAGACCTAGGGGGTTCAATACCAGACCTAGGGGGTTCTATACCAGACCTAGGGGGTTCAATACCAGACCTAGGGGGTTCAATACCAGACCTAGGGGGTTCTATACCAGACCTAGGGGGTTCAATACCAGACCTAGGGGGTTCAATACCAGACCTAGGGGGTTCAATACCAGACCTAGGGGGTTCAATACCAGACCTAGGGGGTTCAATACCAGACCTAGGGGGTTCAACACCAGACCTAGGAGGTTCAATACCAGACCTAGGGGGTTCAATACCAGACCTAGGGGGTTCAATACCAGACCTAGGGGGTTCAATACCAGACCTAGGGGGTTCAATACCAGACCTAGGGGGTTCAATACCAGACCTAGGGGGTTCAATACCAGACCTAGGGGGTTCAATACCAGACCTAGGGGGTTCTATACCAGACCTAGGGGGTTCAATACCAGACCTAGGGGGTTCAATACCAGACCTAGGGGGTTCTATACCAGACCTAGGGGGTTCAATACCAGACCTAGGGGGTTCTATACCAGACCTAGGGGGTTCAATACCAGACCTAGGGGGTTCAATACCAGACCTAGGGGGTTCAATACCAGACCTAGGGGGTTCTATACCAGACCTAGGGGGTTCTATACCAGACCTAGGGGGTTCAATACCAGACCTAGGAGGTTCAATACCAGACCTAGGGGGTTCTATACCAGACCTAGGGGGTTCTATACCAGACCTAGGGGGTTCAATACCAGACCTATGGGGTTCTATACCAGACCTAGGGGGTTCAATACCAGACCTAGGGGGTTCTATACCAGACCTAGGGGGTTCAATACCAGACCTAGGGGGTTCAATACCAGACCTAGGGGGTTCAATACCAGACCTAGGGGGTTCTATACCAGACCTAGGGGGTTCAATACCAGACCTAGGGGGTTCAATACCAGACCTAGGGGGTTCAATACCAGACCTAGGGGGTTCTATACCAGACCTAGGGGGTTCAATACCAGACCTATGGGGTTCTATACCAGACCTAGGGGGTTCAATACCAGACCTAGGGGGTTCTATACCAGACCTAGGGGGTTCAATACCAGACCTATGGGGTTCTATACCAGACCTAGGGGGTTCAATACCAGACCTAGGGGGTTCAATACCAGACCTATGGGGTTCTATACCAGACCTAGGGGGTTCAATACCAGACCTAGGGGGTTCAATACCAGACCTAGGGGGTTCAATACCAGACCTAGGGGGTTCAATACCAGACCTAGGGGGTTCAATACCAGACCTAGGGGGTTCAATACCAGACCTAGGGGGTTCAATACCAGACCTAGCTTCTACTCAACACTATCTTAATGCATGCTGCATCACACGGTATGTAGTCCCTTATACTGTATGGTTGGATAAATGGGATTATACTGGACCTAGGGGGTTGTTCACTGATTGGCTGAGTTTAATAATGACTGATTGGCTGAGTTTAATAATGAATGATTGGCTGAGTTTAATAATGACTGATTGGCTGAGTTTAATAATGAATGATTGGCTGAGTTTAATAATGACTGATTGGCTGAGTTTAATAATGAATGATTGGCTGAGTTTAATAATGAATGATTGGCTGAGTTTAATACTGACTGATTGGCTGAGTTTAATACTGACTGATTGGCTGAGTTTAATAATGAATGATTGGCTGAGTTTAATACTGACTGATTGGCTGAGTTTAATACTGAATGATTGGCTGAGTTTAATACTGAATTATTGGCTGAGTTTAATACTGAATGATTGGCTGAGTTTAATAATGACTGATTGGCTGGGGGAGTTGAGCTTACTTTTTTACTGACTGGCTTGTTGAAGAAGCAGGACGTCTTCTTTTGCCCGAGTGAAGTAGGTTCGGAAAAACTGAAAGTATTCATCTTAGAAATTGTTTTCACATACAAACTTTATTTGTCCTAACTCAGAATCAAATAAGCTTCACAAAAATAACAGGTTCACTGTGGTCGAACATTTATTTTGACAGGCGATTTTCTGCATTCATGAAAGTCCCGTCAGGTAGCCTGATTTCAGATGTGTCCATGTAAAAAGGATTATTAGGGAAATCGTTCTTCTTGCAAAGCATTTAAACGTTTTAATCAAACTATTATATTAATCTGACTTTTCACAATAATCGTATTATTGTGTGAATGTACAATGAGGGAAAAAAGTATTTGATCCCCTGCTGATTTTGTACGTTTGCCCACTGACAAAGAAATGATCAGTCTATAATTTTAATGGTAGGTTTATTTGAACAGTGAGAGACAGAATAACAACAAGAAAATCCAGAAAAACGCATGTCAAAAATGTTATAAATTGATTTGCATTTTAAAGGGCACCTATTGGTAGATGGATAAAAAAAAGCTAACATTGAATATCCCTTTGAGCATTGCGAAGTCCTTCCTAACTCAATTGCCAGAGAGGAAGGAAATCGCTCAGGGATTTCACCATGAGGCCAATGGTGACTGTAAAACAATTCTTAATGGCTGTGATAGGAGAAAACTGAGGAAGGATCTCCTCATCTCTCCCTCCTCTCCCTCAGCCCCCTCTCCTCATCTCTCCCTCCTCTCCCTCAGCCCCCTCTCCTCATCTCTCCCTCCTCTCCCTCAGCCTCCTCTCCTCATCTCTCCCTCCTCTCCCTCAGCCCCCTCTCCTCATCTCTCCCTCCTCTCCCTCAGCCCCCTCTCCTCATCTCTCCCTCCTCTCCCTCAGCCCCCTCTCCTCATCTCTCCCTCCACTCCCTCAGCCCCCTCTCCTCATCTCTCCCTCCTCTCCCTCAGCACTCCTCTCCTCATCTCTCCCTCCTCTCCCTCAGCCTCCTCTCCTCATCTCTCCCTCCTCTCCCTCAGCACTCCTCTCCTCATCTCTCCCTCCTCTCCCTCAGCCCCCTCTCCTCATCTCTCCCTCCTCTCCCTCAGCCCCCTCTCCTCATCTCTCCCTCCTCTCCCTCAGCACTCCCCTCCTCCTCTCTCCCTCCTCTCCCTCAGCCCCCTCTCCTCATCTCTCCTTCCTCTCCCTCAGCCCCCTCTCCTCATCTCTCCCTCCTCTCCCTCAGCCCCCTCTCCTCATCTCTCCCTCCTCTCCCTCAGCCCCCTCTCCTCATCTCTCCCTCCTCTCCCTCAGCCTCCTCTCCTCATCTCTCCCTCCTCTCCCTCAGCACTCCCCTCCTCCTCCCTCTACCTCCCATGCTGTATTCCCTGCCCACCCACACCGGCCAATCCCCTCCCGGTGGAACACAGGTCAGGGTTCACTAATGTAACCTGCTGCTGTCTCTGAAGAAGACTTGTTTACCTGACAACATGGAGACAATTTGACAGGAGGAGCATTGTGAAGACGGCAGGAAGGAAGGGACATTTCTATTCTCTCCCTTAATCGTTTGGTTTCTGCCAAGGCATGCTGTGTGTTGTGTGTGTGTGTGTGTGTGTGTGTGTGTGTGTGTGTGTGTGTGTGTGTGAGTGTGAGTGTGCGAGTGCGTGTGTGTGTGTGTGTGTGTGTGTGTGTGTGTGTGTGTGTGTGTGTGTGTGTGTGTGTGTGTGTGTGTCTGTGTCTGTGTGTGTGTGTGTGTGTGTGTGTGTGTGTGTGTGTGTGTGTGTGTGTGTGTGTGTGTGTGTGTGTGTGTGTGTGTGTGTGTGTGTGTCTGTGTGTGTGATGGAAATCAGTAGAGAGCAGGAGAAGTGAGAGAGGCAGGTCACCATTAGTAGAACAGGTAGAATTAATTAAAGCCCTTTTTATTCATGCGTTTATTTAGATTTGTGAATATTAGGGTTGATTGTTTAAAGTTTAACCCCCCCACCACTCTAACCTAGATTAACCCCCCACCACTCTAACCTAGATTAACCCCCCCCACCACTCTAACCTAGATTAACCCCCCACCACTCTAACCTAGATTAACCCCCCCCACCACTCTAACCTAGATTAACCCCCCCACCACTCTAACCTAGATTAACCCCCACCACTCTAACCTAGATTAACCACCCACCACTCTAACCTAGATTAATCCCCCCACCACTCTAACCGTTTAAAGTTTAACCCCCCCACCACTCTAACCTAGATTAACCCCCCACCACTCTAACCTAGATTAACCCCCCCACCACTCTAACCTAGATTAACCCCCCACCACTCTAACCTAGATTAACCCCCCCACCACTCTAACCTAGATTAACCCCCCCACCACTCTAACCTAGATTAATCCCCACCACTCTAACCTAGATTAACCCCCCCACCACTCTAACCTAGATTAACCCCCCCACCACTCTAACCTAGATTAACCCCCCCACCACTCTAACCTAGATTAACCCCCCCACCTCTCTAACCTAGATTAACCCCCCCACCACTCTAACCTAGATTAACCCCCCCACCACTCTAACCTAGATTAACCCCCCCACCACTCTAACCTAGATTAACCCCCCCCCCACCACTCTAACCTAGATTAACCCCCCCCCCCCCCCACCACCACCCATTGTATATGGCTCTGCCCTAGCCTGAATGTCCCTTTGGGGGAGGATTTATTTAACCTGGAAAAGGCAAGAGTATTAAAGTTTCTCTCTCCTATAGCCGTAGATTAACCCCCCCACCACTCTAACCTAGATTACCCCCACCACTTTAATCTAGATTACCCCCACCACTCTAAACTAGATTAAATAAAAACACAACTCTAACCTAGATGAATCCCCCCCACCACTCTAAACTAGATTAAATAAAAACACCACTCTAAC
>NW_028161636.1:0-3000 GCF_964263955.1 Coregonus lavaretus | reverse complement strand
GACCTTAGTCTGTGATAGTGCGCCATCCCCAATGTGGTTATTATCAGCGCGTTCTGAGAGAAAACGGGGGCGCCGATACGTTGGTTACGCCCGTAACCGTAGTAATCAGGCCCTCCGTGAACGCAGCACGGGTCTGAACTGCACTGACTGAGGCGTTAGCCTGAGACAGAGCGCCGTCCCGAATAGCGGTCGCGTCATCATGCCATTATCTGGCTGAGACTGCAGCCTGCTATGTGAGACACTCACTACAGCACTCCTAGGAGTCTGTAAAGTGAGGTCTTTTCTTTATAAGGTACACTTAATACCTTTTATATACCTGCCTTATGTGTGCATTCAGCAACGCACCATGGTGGGCTGAGCTGCACTCATAGTGGTAAGAGAGAGAGCGAGAGTGAGGAAGGTCGAACGCTCTCGGATGTATTATGGAAAAGGGGCTCTTTTTTGACAGTGTCAAGTAGAGCCAACTCTTTACTCTATTACACACATCAACAAAAAACATTATCCTCCATACACTCAACGGTAGAGTGGGGGGGGACAGTGGGCTCGGTCACAGCAGGCGCTGTGCCGTCTTCCGTTCTCTCCCCCTCGCCTGTCATAAACGGCGTCTCTTCTGGCCGCCCTTCGGGTGATGCCAGGATGACGCTTTAATGACCTCTCTCGCCGGCACCTCTGGCGCTGCAGGGGGGGGCGAGGCCCGCTCCCTTGCTGCTGGAGGCCGCCGTCTGACGCCAAGCTGTAGCGAGAGTAACGGCCGCCCTTCCTCATATCCACTTCCGGGTTGGAGGGAATGGGGGGCAGCTTAATCTCCCGCTGTTTAGCAGCCCACTCAATGAGACCTGAGAATTCAGGCACAGAGAGGCTGTGGCGTCATCATCCAGGGATGTAATGACCTCACAATTTCCCGAAGGAAAAGGGGGTGTTAAACATCTGGGTCAGTGTAATGAATTGTTCCAATAGAATATTAATTTCTTCCCCAATAGCCCTGTCATCTCCTGAGTCAGCGCCTTCAGATGATGCCTCAGAAGCTGAGACTAACACTGATAGCACATCCTCAAGAGGAATATCCTCCCTAAAAATGCCCAACGCTGCTTCCACTCCTTCAAAAAAGGAGGGCGCAGCTGGCGCATAGTGGGGGATTAATGAAGCTGTCCCTGGCGTGCTGTGTCCCTCAACCCACAAAACATATGTCGGGGGGGTCGACAGCCGCCAAGGGGAACAGCGACATTGAGCTCTGAAAAGAGCTTTTGTTAAATACTTACCCTATGGATAAGCTTGGTGTGCTCATTGTAGGACGACGTCGATGATCTGGAAAATCGACGGCGTTTTCTTCGTCCTGAGTCTTCTCTTCGTCTCTTCTTGGCTTATTCAGTCTAGTCCAGTCGCTGAAGAAAAAGGGAGGCTGATTGAGGGGAGGCACCCCCTCTTATAGGGACACCTGTACTCCTATTGGCTGTAGGTGTGTGCATAATTTTGTCTCAGGCTGCTGCTGCCTTAGGGCAGAGGGTAAACCATTAGGAGCAGAGCTCCCCTATGGGGCGGAGCTCCACGATATAGAACTGTATTACACTGTTCATACAATTTGTTTTGTATGTTACTTTTACCATAAAACATTCTTGTTGAATACCCAGTTCTCTTGAGTTAGCAGTAATTAATACACTCCCCTGTATTTTAGAATTTGACAAATAAACAAACATTCGTTGGATATAGAAAGACCAACTTGTGAAAAAAATATCTGAATTGGGCTGCCTGTATAAACGCAGGCATAGTCCTTTATCCGGCTTCGGTACACTGGCAATTGTGTTCGGAATGGTGGGCTGGGAAGCCGAGACTCTTTGTGCTTATGGCGATGGGCTTGTCCTGTCTGCGGTGAACGGCCAGCTGGATAAGACTCTGACGAAAGTGGTGTAGGGCTTCTTAACCACCAACTGTTTGGTCCTTTTGCAGAATATTTGCTGGTACTGCAACGTCTCCTGGAAATACATGGTTGTGGTGTTAGCATTTTACACTTTTTGTGGAAGGGACGTAGGGCAACATGCCTTTGCTGGTAAAGGTATCAACTGAATGGGATTGGCTAACATATTGTTTAGGGACAATGAGGGGATGTAAACAACGGCATTATTTAAGTTTGTGGGCACGACCCCTCTACCAGCGGGAGGTATCAGCATTCGCTATGAGTGCCGGACTTTGTGGTTCACTATGAGCAGACCAATACACAGGGAGTCTAAACTTCCTGATTCTACCAGTGAAATGAAAACGTGCGAGTTCGAGCTTGTGGTTTGGATAATTGCGATGTTTATGATAGAAATTTAGTGTTGTTAATATAGTAATGACTATATGTCGTCGCAGAGCCAGGGTTAAATTCCCCTTTTATGAATGCAGGTAAATTCCCCTTTATAATAAAGGTAGCTCTATACCTCCACTGGGACAGACAGACAAATGGACAACATTACCGATGCCCTGTTTTAGTATGCCTTTACCTGTAACAGAGGGACAGGCGGACATCACCTGTTTAGGCCCAGTATGCTCCTGTGGTAACTCTGCACTATAACCTGTGGGACAGACCGACAGATGGAGGCTGTAATACAAGCTGCCAATACACTTTACATTTTCTAAAGTACGTGGCGTGATAAATCAATGTTTCATAGCTGAAATGTGAGGGGACAATAACCATGAAAATATATTCACTCCTAGGACGGACAGGTAGCGTCTTTATAACACAGCACGGTTGAGAACAGCAGGATGTCGCCCTGGATTGTGATGCAGTATCATGGACAGGAGGACATTGGCTTTATTCTGGGTAGAAGAACTCCATCATGGGGCCACACCCTGGCTGCTGCTGACACCATCTCATTTAGCCATACCCCCGAATAGTCTTACCCCAGGAGAAGAATACACCATATCCCACTCCTGGGGGCTTGAGAGAGAGAGAGAGAGAGAGAGAGAGAGAGAGAGAGAGAGAGAGAGAGAGAGAGAGAGAGAGAGAGAGAGAGAGAGAGAGAG
>NW_028161637.1:0-28243 GCF_964263955.1 Coregonus lavaretus | reverse complement strand
ATAGAGATAATGGGGTGCAAAAGAGCAAATTAAATAACAATATAGGGATGAGGTAGTTGGGTGGGCTAATTTCAGATGGGCTGTGTACAGGTGCAGTGATCGGTAAGGTGCTCTGACAACTGATGCTTAAAGTTATTGAGGGAGATAAGAGTCTCCAGCTTCAGAGATTTTTGCAATTCGTTCCAGTCATTGGCAGCAGAGAACTGGAAGGAATGGCGGCCAAAGGAGGTGTTGGCTTTGGGAATGACCAGTGAGATATACCTGCTGGAGCGCAGACTACGGGTGGGTGCTGCTATGGTGACCAATGAGCTAAGATAAGGCGGGGATTTGCCTAGCAGTGATTTATAGATGGCCTGGAGCCAGTGGGTTTGACGACGAACATGTAGTGAGGACCAGCCAACAAGAGCGTACAGGTCACAGTGGTGGGTAGTGTATGGGGCTTTGGAGACAAAACGGATGGCACTGTGATAGACTACATCCAATTTGCTGAGTAGAGTGTTGGAGGCTATTTTATAAATGACATCGCCGAAGTCAAGGATCGGTAGGATAGTCAGTTTTACGAGGGCATGTTTGGCAGCATGAGTGAAGGAGGCTTTGTTGCGAAATAGGAAGCCGATCCTAGATTTAACTTTGGATTGGAGATTCTTTATGTGAGTCTGGAAGTTGAGTTTACAGTCTAACCAGACACCTAGGTATTTGTAGTTGTCCACATACTCTAGGTCAGACCCGTCGAGAGTGGTGATTCTAGTCGGGTGGGCGGGTGCTAGCAGCGTTCGATTGAAAAGCATGCATTTAGTTTTACTAGTGTTTAAGAGCAGTTGAAGGCTACTGAAGGATTGTTGTATGGCATTGAAGCTCGTTTGGAGGTTTGTTAACACAGTGTCCAATGAAGGGCCAGATGTATACAAAATGGTGTCGTCTGCGTAGAGGTGGATCTGAGAGTCACCAGCAGCAAGAGCGACATCATTGATATACACGGAGAAAAGTGTCGGCCCAAGAATTGAACCCTGTGGCACCCCCATAGAGACTGCCATAGGTCCAGACAACAGGCCCTCCGATTTGACACACTGAACTCTATCTGAGAAGTAGTTGGTGAACCAGGCGAGGCAGTCATTTGAGAAACCAAGGCTATTTAGTCTGCCAATAAGAATGCGGTGGTTGACAGAGTCGAAAGCCTTGGCCAGGTCGATGAAGACGGCTGCACAGTACTGTCTATTATCAATCGCGGTTATAATATCGTTTAGGACCTTGAGCGTGGCTGAAGTGCACCCGTGACCAGCTCGGAAACCAGATTGCATAGCGGAGAAGGTACGGTGGTATTCGAAATGGTCGATGATCTGTTTATTAACTTGGCTTTCGAATACTTTCGAAAGGCAGGGCAGGATGGATATAGGTCTGTAGCAGTTTGGATCTAGAGTGTCACCCCCTTTGAAGAGGGGGATGACCGCGGCAGCTTTCCAATCTCTGGGGATCTCAGACGTTATGAAAGAGAGGTTGAACAGACTAGTAATAGCGGTTGCGGAACCCTACTACTATCTTCAATGTGATGTAGTATCTGAAAGTCTATGATTTTGCTGACGTTTGCAAATGGTGTGTTAGAGGAACTTGGCTCTGCTTGCGGAAACATCTGGAAAACATTACTATAGGGGCCCCCTAAAACAGAGGAGAGTCTGCTATGTAGAGGCCAGGGATTGGTCTATTAAAATCACGCCATATTATGTTACATAGGATATAAATACCATGTTTTGAACAAAGTACGGGGAGAATAACATATTAGAGATTGGGTCAGTTGTTCTCCGGATTTCTGCAGGAGTCTGTAAATTGATACTGTAATCTTTGATGTAATAAACCATTATAATCAAGGACAGTGTCAGCGGATTTCTTGTCATCACAGCATGTCAGCATCGTTGTCTTGACACCACATTAAATGGCGACGAGGATTTTTGGGACGTGTTGCGTCTCTTCAGCGTTCCATTCATGGGCTACGAAGTGACTCCCGCTCAAGACGCCGGCAGATAAGGTGAGCTTTCTCACAACTTTGGGCGCTGGTCAGTTCGTGTGGCTGTGTGTGTGCGTTGGGGGAACGCACCGTGACGGACCTGTGTGTGCCGTGCTGTTTGCTGTGTGATAGATTTCCATTCTAAATTTCTACCTTTGTTTGCGTTGAAAACAACGCAAACAGGGGGGAGTGTCTATAGGAATTGATAACACTGGGCACAGGGATATTTGGCTTGAATAAATTTAAAGGAGTGTCCAGGAATAGAATGAAGGAATCAGACGAGGAAATAAGGGAAAAAGTATACTGTTAGGACGTCGCTGATCTACGGAAGCCCTCAAAGAGGCGATCATTAAGATGGGCCACAAATCCTGTCAATTCACTAGGTTGATTTTCGGGTCAGTTCTGGGAACTGTGAGATTGTAGAATATACATTCAATTGCATGTTACCTCTCGGAATATAGTTGATGAGGTATATGTCCGATGTAGCCTCTCATTGAACATCTGCAACTCAAGGTAGAAGAAATTTAGGAAGGAATATAAAGGAAAAAAGGAGCGACGTAAGCATGCTTTAGAGCATTGTATGAACGGATGCATTCTTGTTGAATTGTGTGTGTGTGAGAGAGAGAGCCTATGTGTGTGTGCAAAATTAAAGAGGTCTCTGTTGTGTTCCAGCTGTGTGTCGACTCATGCTATGATAACATTTATGTTAGAGATATATACATATATATGTTTTGGTTGAGAACAGGGGTTTTAGTTTTTGTAAGGAAATATGTTAGTTAAGGTTAAACCTTATGAGTCTCTATTTGAGAGAACATTTCCATAAATGTTAAAAACTATGAGCCCCCTGGGAGGACGTTATAATTGTATAGAGATTATTTGTAATGGATAAGAAAATAACTATAAATCTGCAGATTAGAATAAGTGAAGATAAGAAACTTCGAAGTAGGATTTGTGTTTTATGTTTTGTGTTGGTTTGTGCGTTTTGTTCAGTGTTACTGTTTGTCTGTGTTGGAAGAAACGGAGGGACAACTGGTCTGTCTACTGTCTGCTGTTTGGAGAGAGTTGCTCAGTGCAGGCAGGGGAGTGGCACACTCGCTTCCTCTCACCATGAAATCGCACTGGTGAATGAGCTGCGCATGTGTGGGATTTTAGGAATTTAAAGTTGAGCGGAGCGAGTGTGCCACTCCCCTGCCTGCACTGAGCTGCTGTGACACGCAGACTTAGTGCTGCAGACAGAGAAGAAAGGGGGAGACTTTGAATACACACGGATAAAGTATTCTGTTTGATAAGTGGCTGTTGCTTACCTATCAAACTATTTGATTGAGATACATTGAATTTATAAATGAGAAGACATGTTGACGGATAAAAAATAAAAAATAATTAAAGAAATAAATAAAATAAAATGTTATTGCGCTATTTATAATATTCCTGAGTTAAGCTGCTTGCTTATTTCTTAGTGCGAATGTGAACATAGGTATGCATAAAAGACTGAATTGTTGTCTGTTTCTTTTGTTCTCCTGTGATGTGAGAGACGAGAAGGAGGAGACAAAGAGAGAGAGGAGGTGATGACCAGTGCGTCACGCGACAGCGTGTGCTTCCCCGGATCCAGTCCAATTAAGGCCAGTACTGGTCTATCCACAAAACCTACTTTCCCAGGATATAATAGATACAGTGGGGAGAACAAGTATTTGATACACTGCCGATTTTGCAGGTTTTCCTACTTACAAAGCATGTAGAGGTCTGTAATTTTTATCATAGGTACACTTCAACTGTGAGAGACGGAATCTAAAACAAAAATCCAGAAAATCACATTGTATGATTTTTAAGTAATTAATTTGCATTTTATTACATGACATAAGTATTTGAAACATCAGAAAAGCAGAACTTAGTATTTGGTACAGAAACCTTTGTTTGCAATTACAGAGATCATACGTTTCCTGTAGGTCTTGACCAGGTTTGCACACACTGCAGCAGGGATTTTGGCCCACTCCTCCATACAGACCTTCTCCAGATCCTTCAGGTTTCTGGGCAGTTGCTGGGCAATACGGACTTTCAGCTCCCTCCAAAGATGTTCTATTGGGTTCAGGTCTGGAGACTGGCTAGGCCACTCCAGGACCTTGAGATGCTTCTTACGGAGCCACTCCTTAGTTGCCCTGGCTGTGTGTTTCGGGTCGTTGTCATGCTGGAAGACCCAGCCACGACCCATCTTCAATGCTCTTACTGAGGGAAGGAGGTTGTTGGCCAAGATCTCGCGATACTGCGAGACTGCTGTTGGGACTGCTGTTGGGACTGCTGTTGGGACAGCTGTTGGGACAGCTGTTGGGACTGCTGTTGGGACTGCTGTTGGGACAGCTGTTGGGACAGCTGTTGGGACTGCTGTTGGGACTCTGCTGTTGGGACTCTGCTGTTGGGACTGCTGTTGGGACTGCTGTTGGGACTGCTGTTGGGACTGCTGTTGGGACTGCTGTTGGGACTGCTGTTGGGACTGCTGTTGGGACTGCTTTATGGAGGCTCTATCAGTTTGTGGGCACCGTTTGTCAGCGTTACAGTGCAATTCATGTATTGTTTAGTGTTGTGTTATGTAGTGGCTTTGCTGGCATGCATCCCACTTTTTTATTTATTTGCCCCACCAAGATTTACATGCTAAAATCGCCACTGCAGGTGTCACATGATGGATTAAACAAGTTTGGAGAATTTGACATAGTGGTTCCCAACTTGACTTCTTTGACACATGCTATACATCATGAGAAAAATGCAGTTTAAAGACATTCACCTTTGGATAAAAGTGTCCTACATCAGTCTACAAGGTTTCCATTGTAATCCATTAGGGAGTCACATGATGACTGTGACCCTATGAATAAACCTGCTATTCAACATGTTTGGCTTGCAGTATGTTTGGCTTAGAGTCTTGCATAGGCAGTTTTCTGGCTGCTGTGGTGATGGTAGTAATACTGGAGGATGTCCTGGGTAAACCCCAGGATGTAGACCACAGTTATCTAGCTGCTGTGGTGATGGTAGTAATACTGGAGGATGTCCTGGGTAAACCCCAGGATGTAGACCACAGTTATCTGGCTGCTGTGGTGATGGTAGTAATACTGGAGGATGTCCTGGGTAAACCCCAGGATGTAGACCACAGTTATCTGGCTGCTGTGGTGATGGTAGTAATACTGGAGGATGTCCTGGGTAAACCCCAGGATGTAGACCACAGTTATCTAGCTGCTGTGGTGATGGTAGTAATACTGGAGGATGTCCTGGGTAAACCCCAGGATGTAGACCACAGTTATCTAGCTGCTGTGGTGATGGTAGTAATACTGGAGGATGTCCTGGGTAAACCCCAGGATGTAGACCACAGTTATCTAGCTGCTGTGGTGATGGTAGTAATACTGGAGGATGTCCTGGGTAAACCCCAGGATGTAGACCACAGTTATCTAGCTGCTGTGGTGATGGTAGTAATACTGGAGGATGTCCTGGGTAAACCCCAGGATGTAGACCACAGTTATCTAGCTGCTGTGGTGATGGTAGTAATACTGGAGGATGTCCTGGGTAAACCCCAGGATGTAGACCACAGTTATCTAGCTGCTGTGGTGATGGTAGTAATACTGGAGGATGTCCTGGGTAAACCCCAGGATGTAGACCACAGTTATCTAGCTGCTGTGGTGATGGTAGTAATACTGGAGGATGTCCTGGGTAAACCCCAGGATGTAGACCACAGTTATCTAGCTGCTGTGGTGATGGTAGTAATACTGGAGGATGTCCTGGGTAAACCCCAGGATGTAGACCACAGTTATCTGGCTGCTGTGGTGATGGTAGTAATACTGGAGGATGTCCTGGGTAAACCCCAGGATGTAGACCACAGTTATCTAGCTGCTGTGGTGATGGTAGTAATACTGGAGGATGTCCTGGGTAAACCCCAGGATGTAGACCACAGTTATCTAGCTGCTGTGGTGATGGTAGTAATACTGGAGGATGTCCTGGGTAAACCCCAGGATGTAGACCACAGTTATCTAGCTGCTGTGGTGATGGTAGTAATACTGGAGGATGTCCTGGGTAAACCCCAGGATGTATACCACAGTTATCTAGCTGCTGTGGTGATGGTAGTAATACTGGAGGATGTCCTGGGTAAACCCCAGGATGTAGACCACAGTTATCTAGCTGCTGTGGTGATGGTAGTAATACTGGAGGATGTCCTGGGTAAACCCCAGGATGTAGACCACAGTTATCTAGCTGCTGTGGTGATGGTAGTAATACTGGAGGATGTCCTGGGTAAACCCCAGGATGTAGACCACAGTTATCTAGCTGCTGTGGTGATGGTAGTAATACTGGAGGATGTCCTGGGTAAACCCCAGGATGTAGACCACAGTTATCTAGCTGCTGTGGTGATGGTAGTAATACTGGAGGATGTCCTGGGTAAACCCCAGGATGTAGACCACAGTTATCTGGCTGCTGTGGTGATGGTAGTAATACTGGAGGATGTCCTGGGTAAACCCCAGGATGTAGACCACAGTTATCTAGCTGCTGTGGTGATGGTAGTAATACTGGAGGATGTCCTGGGTAAACCCCAGGATGTAGACCACAGTTATCTAGCTGCTGTGGTGATGGTAGTAATACTGGAGGATGTCCTGGGTAAACCCCAGGATGTAGACCACAGTATATAGAGTTAGTATTTTGTCAGGCCTTATCTATTCAGATGCATTCACTGAGTATATAAGCTGTAATTTCAATCAAATTGAGATGTATAAAGTCACACATTATACAGCAGCTATGCATCAGCACACTGAACCATCAACCTCTGACCCCTGATTGAGAGAAGAACCCAACAGTCTGCCTCCAGTTTGACCATCATCTCCTCCAGTCTGACAACAGAAACTTCCTACCACAACCAATCATCACAACCTCTGAAAGAAAAACACGCCCCTCACACAAACTCAGACCCGTCAGAGCAAGAACTGAACGATGTCCAAGATCATCCATCCCCTACATGACTCAATTACTGAACGATGTCCAAGATCATCCATCCCCTACATGACTCAATTACTGAACGATGTCCAAGATCATCCATCCCCTACATGACTCAATTACTGAACGATGTCCAAGATCATCCATCCCCTACATGACTCAATTACTGAACGATGTCCAAGATCATCCATCCCCTACATGACTCAATTACTGAACGATGTCCAAGATCATCCATCCCCTACATGACTCAATTACTGAACGATGTCCAAGATCATCCATCCCCTACATGACTCAATTACTGAACGATGTCAAAGATCATTGTATTATATTATATGATAATATATTATATCCATAGGCTACACTCAGTATAGTGTAAATGATGACTTTCAGCTAATTATCTTCAGTTTGGTGCCTAGTGAATACGACTCAGGTCTCTATGGAAACATCAATGTAAATTCACCTTAGGTTTTTACTCCTCACTTTCCCTTTCAGGTCTATAGGGTTTTGCTGCCCCCTGCTGGAGACTGGAGCACAAGGCAGTCCCTGGCTTTCTTTGGGCAGCTGGAGGATGAGGCCCTCCTCACCTGTTGTGACGGGTCCAACAAATATCCCCTGGTGAAGGCAGGGTCCTATCTCATCCAACGCTTCAATGACTCTTATGGGAGGCAGTGAGCATTTCCCATGTTAAGCTATGGAATTAATTGTACAGCATTGGATTGGTGTTGGCATGGGGTAGAGGGAGTTTACATATACCAGTCATTTCCTTTTAAATCCATGAAGGGAAGTGGACAAGTTCACACTTAGAAAGGAGATAATAGTTCCACACCCCATGTGTCCTGATAACTACAGGAATGAAACCATATTGAGGTTGTCTGCTTTCTAAAGTCTCCCGAGTGGTGCAGTGGTCTAAGGCACTGCATCACAGTGACAGCTGTGCCACAAGAGATCTTGGTTCAAATCCAGGCTTTGTCGTAGCCGTCAGCGACCGGGCGGCGCACAATTGGTCCAGGGTAGGGGAGGGAATGGCCGGCAGGGATGTAGCTCAGTTGGTAGAGCATGGTGTTTGCAATGCCAGGGTTGTGGTTTCGATTAGCATGGGGGCCAGTATGAAAAATATATATAATAATATAATATGCCATTTAGCGGACGCTTTTATCCAAAGCGACATACAGTCATGTATATATATATGCACTAACGGTAAGTTGCTCTGGATAAGAGCGTCTGCTAAATGCCGTAAATGTGTATGGTTTGAGAGAGAGAACATCAGGTAAAGTTCTGGGGGATGTCAGCCATGAAGTTGTCTAAACACAACTGGAATATAATTTGTTTGTGATTCATTGTTAATGGATTTTCCATTAGGAACACAGGGGGAAAACCTAACACAACAACACACATAACACACAACCAATAAAAACAAAGGGGGAGGAAACCACTAAAGTCATTACCATATTGTCATTTTCTAACGACAGGGAGAAAACATGTAAAATCTAGAAGACTACTTTAGATCTGGTCAGAAGAAGCCTAGTGCACTACGTGGGGAACAGGGAGAGATTTGGAACAGAGACAGTAACTCCTGTATGGAAATCTTCATTCCAATGCCAGTGAGCAAATCTCCAATCTCCACCCTATTCCCTATGTAGTGCACTACTTTAGATCTGGTAAGAAGTAGCCTAGTGCACTACGTAGGGAACAGGGTGTCATTTGGGCCAGAGTCAGTAACTCCCCTGGGTATGAATTCTCTCTCTATCTTATCTGTCTTCTATATGATGTTCTCCTCTCCTCCTCTCTTCTCTCCTCTATTCACTCTATTCTATCATCCACACCACATGCCAGCTTCAACACAATCCATTTACAAGTTAAAGACACACCTTGGAATAAATAGCAAAGGAAAACTACTACTAGATGGATTTTTTATTTCCCATCACCATGAATCATATTTAATAACTGAACAGTAGCAGACCTAACTTCATCTGTTCCTGACTCTAGATAGTGGATTAAAACGACCATCAATCTCCAATGATATTAAAGTACAATTCTGAACATTACTGATATACTGAGTGGCAAGTCAAGATATCTGCTGTTTTTATTGTTTGGTTAATAGCACCACCTGCTGGACAGGTTTAATGTTGCTTGACTGAGCAGTACGGGATAATAAAAGATGCAAAACTTAGGGCCGGTTTCCCGGACATCTCCATTGAACATGCTTTTTAGTCTAGGACTAGGCTTCATCTGTGTACGGGAAACCGGCCCTTATAGTTCAATTAGCAAGTAAGTAACACTACCTGTTCCATGATACAGAGGAAAATTACATTGAGACAGAGAACCAATTGAGAAAACATTTCAATGGTTCTGAATGCCAACCAACATACATTAACAGCAAACATCATGATTAATGTAAATGTTCCCAATTAAAACATTTCATTTGATAAAAAATACGTTATTACGTTTTAAATAGAAGATTAAATCAGTCAGACAAAAATAAATGTACAGAAAAATTCAGCATTTTTATCTGCGGACCATCACCACCAGCATAACTAGTATCTATGTGGACCCTACTACAGTTTAACCAGCTCAGCTATAGACTACACCAGCATGACTAGTATCTATGTGGACCCTACTACAGTTTAACCAGCTCAGCTATAGACTACACCAGCATGACTAGTATCTATGTGGACCCTACTACAGTTTAACCAGCTCAGCTATAGACTACACCAGCATGACTAATATCTATGTGGACCCTACTACAGTTTAACCAGCTCAGCTATAGACTACACCAGCATGACTAGTATCTATGTGGACCCTACTACAGTTTAACCAGCTCAGCTATAGACTACACCAGCATGACTAGTATCTATGTGGACCCTACTACAGTTTAACCAGCTCAGCTATAGACTACACCAGCATGACTAGTATCTATGTTGACCCTACTACAGTTTAACCAGCTCAGCTATAGACTACACCAGCATGACTAGTATCTATGTGGACCCTACTACAGTTTAACCAGCTCAGCAGTACCATAGAGATAAAACCCAGGATAGAGGGGCTGAGTGAATGTGGTCTGGACTCTGTGGAGGAGGGTCATTGTATCAGAGACACTGTAGAAGGACAGAGTACCTGCCTTGTGATCCAGGTCCACTCCTACTCTGGAGGACTGAGGGCCTGATACTTTAGTCCCAACATTATTGTGTATGAACCAATAACCACCACTATAACACTGTAAACTCCAGGACTTGTTATTGTGTCCAAATGCACCATCTGTCCCTGTTCTGCTGATGTCTTTATATGAGACTGCTGTAACACACACCCCACTCCACTCCACCTCCCAGTAACAGCGTCCAGACAGACCCTCTCTACACAGAACCTGATAGTGGTTTGTGAATCTGTCTGGATGATCAGGATATGGTTGGACTTTGCCTGTATTGGTCACCTTTCTGTTCCCTTCAGACAGAGAGAGGCGTGTGTGTGCTGTGTTTGGGTCCAGTGTGAGCTGACAGGAATCTGGGAGAAGAGCAGAGCAGAGCAGAGACCAATGAGGGGAGTTAGAACAATAAGTGAAGTCAGATACTGTATCTACCCTGTCTTTGATTAGAGCACAGCAGAGATCAAATCAGAGAAATATGAGGAGTCAGATAGATACCCAGTCTTTGATTAGATCTACTATTGCTATATATTTCTAGAGGGATTGTTAGGAGTGTCAGTAAAAAGAGACTGTTAGTTACTTCAGAATAAAGAGACTCACATTGTAAGAACTGTTCTCTGGTCTTGGGGTCTGGAGGCAGTACAACATCCACTATATTCACTACAGACACACAAACACATTCACAGAGAGAGGGAATGTTATCATCATACCATATTCCACATGTATATGACTAGTAGGGAACTTTCAATGGTCTAAAGTTGATGTTCTTATTATTTTCAACACACCTGTAGTGGAGATCTTGGTCCATTCTCCTTTAAGGACGTCTTCTAGTTTCTCTCTCAGTTCAGACACAGTCTTACTCACATCTCCAAAGTACTGAAGAGGACGGACAACGATGCTGGGTAAGTCTGAAGATACACTGGTACTGGAGAGAGACTGATAACTCTGGGAGGAGAGAGAGAGAGGGAGAGAGAGAGAGGGAGAGAGAGAGAGAGAGAGAGAGAGAACAGAACCAAATGATTGAGAGTTTCACATTGAGTTTTAATTTCATATCACATGTATCAAGGCAGTTTAGTTACCTGGAGGAAATGGATGTGATCCTCTGTGTGTGAGAGCTGCTCCAGCTCAGTGCTTCTCTTCCTCAGCTCAGCTATCTCCTGCTCCAGTTGCTCCAGGAGTCCTTCAGCTTGACTCACTTGAGCCTTCTCTTGGGCTCTGATCAGCTCCTTCACCTCAGAGCGCCTTCTCTCAATGGAGCGGATCAGCTCGGTAAAGATCTTATCACTGTCCTCCACTGCTGCCTGTGCAGAGCGCTGTTAAGAGAGAGAGAGAGAGAGAGAGAGAGAGAGAGAGAGAGAGAGAGAGAGAGAGAGACTTGTCTTACTTGAATGAGCCATCCTCATTACACCAACACCCCCACCCCTAAAAGCACATTGCGTGACACCACAACCTCCACACAATCACATTATCCAGTACCCAACACCACAGTACAATACACCAACCAGCACCACATTCCAACCGTCCATCCAACCCCTCCTCTCCAGCCGTACAGACAGCCCCCCTGAGCCCCCATACCTCCTGAAACATCTCCACACTGTTGATCATTTTGTACAACTCAAACTCAACCCTAAGGCGTCAACAGTAATGGCATTACCCTGGCAACACAGAAAAAACATGATGAACAGTCTGTCATTGCAGAAAACGGACACCCCTCCCCAACTCCCAGGTCAACCCGAGCCAACCAGCTATTGGTGTCCAGGGCTCCATGTAATACCCTCCACTGGACGACCCCTGACCTTTCCAGCACTGGGAGCTTATAGAGCCCCTCCACCTATACCCTGCCATGCTCTCAGCCCCCACAACCCCCTGCCACTGATGCCCCTTCACTCCCACTAAGCTCAGAGTGTTAAAAGTCAGTAAGTCCTCCAGACTCTCCTGCCAGTCCCCAGTCTCTGCTGTCCCTTGCAGTGGTGGAAACGGTGGTGGCCCCTCCTCAAGCTGCTCCAGCCCTCAGTACTGCAGCATAGAAATCAGAGACCCCTGCTGTATTGAGTCTCTCCGGCCGCATGATGAAGATCTGCTGATCCAGCCCCAAACCACCAGCCCTCCTCAACAGAGCACATGCTGGATCCCTCCAGCCCACCTCCGTACGGTACAGTAGCCTCTGTGCTGCTGAGTCAGAACGCTGCCACCCTGACCAGAAAAAATTCACTAACTTGCGCTGCAGGTCCACAAGCAGACCACCGGGGGCGTAGAGAATGGCCAATTTAAGCCATAGAGAGGATGCCACCAAGTTGTTGATGATCAGCACCGCCCCTCTGTATGCCACTTGGGAGATGAGCTAACTCCACTTCGTCAGCCTCGACACCACCGCTTGTGACACTCCTTCCCAGTTCTTCCTATCCCAACCCTCCGAGCCCAGATACACCCCAAGCATCTTGAGCCACTCACAGCCCCACTGCAACCCCCCTGGAAGCTGCGGAGGTGCCCTGTCCCTCCATGCCCCACATAACAGAGCCTCACTCTTGCCCCAGTTTACCTAAGCAGAAGACGCCCCCTCGTACACCCTCAAACTATTCTCCAGGGCCTGTAGGTTCTGCTCATCCCTAACCAACACAGACGTCATCAGCGTATGCTGACACAGCTATGCCTGTCCCCAACCCTATGCCTGGCTCCCACACTCCCTGTATCCTCCTGCGTAGCAGGCCCAGAAAGGGCTCAATAACAAGAGTGTATAGCTGCCCTGACAGAGGGCATCCCTGGTGAATGCCCCTCCCTACCCAGACTGGCCTACTGAGCCCTCCCCACACCTTGACCATACATGAAGCCCCAGCATACGACCGCAACATTACGTGGTCCTCTGTAGCTCAGCTGGTAGAGCACGGCGCTTGTAACGCCAGCGTAGTGGGTTCGATCCCCGGGACCACCCATACACAAAAATGTATGCACGCATGACTGTAAGTCACTTTGGATAAAAGCGTCTGCTAAATGGCATATTATTTATATTTATTTATTTAACATTTGAACACAGGCCACAAAATTCTCCCCACAACCAAAACAACACATTGAACAGATATTCATGGTCCACCCTATCAAAGGCTTTCTCCTGATTATGAACAGATTGTCTGTGTTTGAGCGTCCTGGTACACAGTACGTTTGGTCCTTGTGTACAAGAGTCCAGGTGGGACTTGAGTCAGTTAACGAGGACCTTGGCAAAGACCTTATAGTCCAAACAGAGCAATGCCACAGGCCTCCAGTTCTTTATGTCGCTCAAATCCCCTATTTTGGGCAGGAGAGTCAAAGCCTCCCGTCTACAGCTTAGCGACAGCTCCCCCACCCCGACGCACTCACGCAACACACGTTCTGTCCAATAATTCCCCAGAACTTTTTATAAAAATCCACAGGCAGACCGTCTGAGAGACAGCAGCTGAGAGTTTGTGAAAGGCCAGGGAAATGTCTATTTGATTTCTCTGTGACAGAGAGAGTTTGGAAAGGTCTGTGAGCAGAACCTGAGAAAACCCAGGATAATAATAATAATAATAATAATAATAATAATAATATGCCATTTAGCAGACACTTTTATCCAAAGCGACTTACAGTCATGTGCATACATTTTTACATATGGGTGGTCGCAGGGATCAAACCCACTACCCTGGCATTACAAGGGCCATGCTCTACAGAGGACCACAGAGTTCTGCCCTCTATAAATCAGAGTACAACTCCACAGCCTCATCTCCCCACAACAGAAGTTACCCACTCATCAGGCTCCCTCATCTCCCCACAACAGAAGGTACCCACCCATCAGGCTCCCTCATCTCCTCACAACAGAAGTTACCCACCCATCAGGCTCCCTCATCTCCCCACAACAGAAGTTACCCACCCATCAGGCTCCCTCATCTCCTCACAACAGAAGTTACCCACCCATCAGGCTCCCTCATCTCCTCACAACAGAAGTTACCCACCCATCAGGCTCCCTCATCTCCCCACAACAGAAGTTACCCACCCATCAGGCTCCCTCATCTCCCCACAACAGAAGTTACCCACCCATCAGGCTCCCTCCTCTCCCCCACAACAGAAGTTACCCACCCATCAGGCTCCCTCATCTCCCCACAACAGAAGTTACCCACCCATCAGGCTCCCTCATCTCCCCACAACAGAAGTTACCCACCCATCAGGCTCCCTCCTCTCCCCCATAACAGAAGTTACTCCCCCTTCTGCTGTCCCCACCTCTCCCAAAAGCCTTGGAAGTTTGAGCAAAAAGTGGCATCTTGGAAGAGCTTTACATGGAATTTCCAATAGGACACCTGCCTGGGCCCTGGTGAAACAGAGAACTGAGCCCTGTACTAGGTGCAGACACATTTTGGAAAGCAAAGACAAGGTCATTGATTTTGGCTCTAACCACTAACAACCTACCCTTACACACCTCTTTTGCTACCCCTGCACTAAGATTTGTGCCATGGCTCAGCACCTGCGCCCCCTTCCACCAGACCCCCAATACACTTCATTAATCACATCACTGTGTGTCTCTTGCAAAAAAATCACGTTTAAATGTTTTTGTTTGACATATTCCCCCAGTCTCTGCCGCCGTTCATGTTAAGGAAGTCTAACCGTGAAATCTCCATAAGAGGTGGGAGGGAAATCACCACAATCAGAAACCAGTAGAGAAGCCCATAAAGCCGCCATGCCAGAAAAAACCATCCATTTAAGCAGATTCTGAAGACATGCCCTTAAGAACCCATGACCCATTTTCTCAGCCTATACCGCTTCCTGGGTGAGAGGACACTAAACCCCTCATTCTTCATCACGTGTTGAACTGACCTTACAAACCTTCCAGGATCAATCAAATAAGACTCCAGCAGAACCTTCTTTTTCCCCTTTAGTCTCCATCAGGAACCTAGAAAGTTCTCTCACCGTATATACTGGGCCCTCAGCCTGACTGGCTGTCAGCTCTGGATCCAATGAGCCGTCTGAAAACGAGACCGCCTTGTCCTCCGCTCCCGCAGACTCACCTCCCCCCTCTTCCTCCTCCTCCATTGGCACGGTACCGTCCTCCTCCTCCCCAGTCTCTGCCCCCCTGCACTTCCCCCCTGATCAGAGCCTCTTCCCCAATGACAGGCAATATTTCCTGGGATGAGCCCACCAAGCCTTCGCCCACCGGAGTCTCTGTTACTAGATCAATCAAATAAGACTCCAGTAGATTAGTTTAGTTCTCTCCCTGGATACACCACCACTCCCTCTCACAGGAAAACTCCTGCCTGAGCTTTTTACTGTCCCTTTCCACACTGCTAACGCAAGAGGAAGGACTGAAAACACATTTAACACATTACTGTGAAGTAATATAATGATGAGTCATGTTTATTATTACCTGTTTTTATGGTCATGTTTTGAAATTATACTTCATTACTATAATGATTATCAATAAACCTAAACATTAATTCAGTCACCTCTGGTCGACAAAAAAGTATTTTCCTAGTACATTAATTATAAAATTCATCAACCAGCATCGAGCACTCTGCCTTCTCAGGCAAGCGAGGGGCATGTTGAGGTAAATATGCTAACCGCCAAGGTTGCATTATGTCATTTATTGGTGGGCTGGAAGATGCAGTGTTTTTTCTTTTCTATTCAGAGGCTATTTACTCCCAATATGAGATAATTTTATATAGAAGGTTTTTATAATGCATGTTTACTAGGGTTGAGGTTAGCGCATCTGAGTAGGGATTATTTGGGTTCAATACCTGTCCTACCTATCAATCATATTGCTGCTTGTAGCCTATAACTGATGATCCCCACACTAGAAACACCCAAAACTATCTGTGCTAGCAAACCCTGTGTTCCACCCCTCCCCTGCATAACCTTGAAGTTTGTTAAGAAACAAACACTTGTCTATGAAAAGAGACATGTTTAACGGATTCCGCTTGGCACCCAGCCGAGAGCACACGGAAACCACTTGCAAATTTACCAAAACTAACCAACTACTTGCGGTCTGTTCGGAAGCAATAAACGGAGGCAGATTAGCCACCACAACTCTTATCGAAAGAGGCGAAATCTGCACCAACACACCCCTCACAAAAATCCCACTCACAACAAGACAAACCTTTTTCATTAACACAACCACCGCCTTGTTCATTCTGGATGCAGAGTCCAGATGTTCCGCTCCAACCTGTTCGCCGACCATGAGCAAAACTTCCTCCACACCTTTCTCCGGAACGGACCCGAAGCGACAGCGTTTCTTCTCCACTCGGTTGAGGCCATCACGCCGCCCTAACAAACTACCCCTACTCCCCCCTCAACTCTAAACGATAAACAGTGGAAACAAATAAACAAACCCTCCACCATGAGAAAATACATTCAGAAAATACGCAAGAACCAAAAGAAAAAAGAATAGTAGCCATCCTCAAGAAACACAAAACTCTCACACAACCAACTTCTTCTTCTATGATATAATGGCGGTCCACAAATCAACGTTAAAGGTGCATGCCGCCACCTACTGTGCTGGAGTGTGTGGTCAATCACGGTTTCCAACATTTCTAAATCCTCCTACCTAACTCAGTACTTCTGAGAAAATAAAGAAGAGCCCTACTAACTTCTAATAGACCCTCCCCCATCCCCAAAATCCCTTCCAAACCCCCCCAACCTCAAACCGTTACAATACTGTACATAGACATAACGTAACGGTTCTTCTTCTTTGGTGTTTAACGGCGGTTGGCATCCAATATGTTGCATTACCGCCCCCAACTGGACTATAATATAAATCCATTATACTTTGTGACACAAAATGGGAAAAGGGGAAATTATAATAATAATAAAAAAACACCCTTCCAACTAACCCTACACTCATTAAATACCCACTACCCAATTCCACTACTTTGACCCTATCTGCTCCTGCACCATGCCAACGGCCTGGGAGGACGGGACACCACCACTCAACACACCCTGTAACTCTTCTGAAGTCTAATCTTGTATGCCCAAATACTTCTCTGCAGCTGCCACCACAACATCTATTCTCTGTGATTTACATTCAATTTCATTCAATTTCTGCTGTACAGTTGATAACCATTGCTATGAACGGCAAGAAGCTAACTTTACTGAAGCATATATCACTCGTTGGCCTATCCCTCTGTGCTGGCACAGATCTACTACTCACAGGGATCCTCTCAGGATCTCTCACCCTTGACCCATCCTCCTCTACTTTCTTCACTGTCTCAGCATACGACACCTTCTGCACTACTCTGACTCTAGCCACCTCAACCTGCCTCTCTCGCACCGGACACTTCCAATCCCCAGCAACATGGGCATCCCAACAGTTGACACACACAACTTTATCCACCGAAACTACACAATCCTCTATCCCATGCCCTCCTGCACAATTCCCACATCTTGGAATCTCCCTCCTACAAACTGCTGCAACATGACCATAAACGTTGCACCTGAAACAAAGCAGTGGATTCAGCACAAAAGCTCTAACAGGATAACTGATATATCCTACCATGACTTTGTCGGGTAAAGACTCAAAACTCAAAAGGACTGACAGTGACTCCTCTGTTTCACCACGCTCACCACCGGGTCTGTGTTGCACCAAACGGCGGGAATCACAAACACCAGCAGTCTTCAACCTTAATTGCTCCACTTCTACACTTAACGCTACCCCAGAAATCACTCCTTTCAATGGTGTCCTGTTCCTAAGAGCAAAGCAAGAAACAGATCTTTACCCAAGTTGCGTGACATGGAGCGCCCACTCCCTCTGGTCAGAAGAAACACAAACAAATATCACAAGTCCACTACAGGTTACCTTCACTGATTCAACTGCACCCAACTCCTTTCCCACCCACCGTGAAACTACAAATGGATCTGCCAAAAGGTATGGATCCACTTTCTACAACAATGTAACTCCTACTGCACCAGATTCTTATTTACCATGTCCATTGATGCCAGGCTCTGATTCTGAGGTCATCACCACACCTTCTACCTCACTTAACTCTCCCTCATTCATTTCCATTTCACCTCCAGAACTCAGTCTGGCGAATGGCTCACTCTGTTTGCACTTGAATTATAACATTTGAAATGTCTCTATTCCTTTGAATATTTTGTGAGTGCAATCTTTACTGTTAATTTCTGATTGTTTATTTCACTTTTGTTTATTATCTATTTCACTTGCTTTGGCAATGTAAACATATGTTTCCCATGCCAATAAAGCCATTTGAATTGATTTGAATTGAGAGAGAGAGAGAGAGAGAGAGAGAGAGAGAGAGAGAGAGAGAGAGAGAGAGAGAGAGAGAGAGAGAGAGAGAGAGAGAGAGAGAGAGAGAGAGAGAGAGAGAGAGAGAGAGCTCAATGTTAATGTATAGGGGACATGGGTCGGTCATGGTTACTCATGGTTATGTGATGAAGTAGCCCCGCCTGCGATTTCAAAATCAGTGTCGGCCCTCAGCCCAATAGGGAATGTCCTCTTGGTGTAACGGTCAAGATGTTGGTTTCTCCCTCAGTAGACCCGGGTTCATATCCCGTCGGTTATATTAAGCAGTCTATTCTCTGAACAGAGTCCAGACAGCATGTTGCCAACAGTGAGGTCAGTGGGATTGGAGAGAGTCCCCTCTCCCTCTCTCTCTCTCTCTCTCTCTCTGACTGGAGGAGAGAAGTGAAATGATGCCTCTCCTCTGGTCAACAATACTCACCTTGAGAGACTCCACAGCCTGTTGGAGCTCCTTCAGCTCCTTCTCTCTCTCCTGGAATCTCTGCTGGACCTTCTGATGACTCATCCCCAGCTGCCTCTGTGGATAATCACTCTTCAATGAGCTACCAAGCTTTATTTGTCCAGTAGATCAATAGTATAGTAATGGGACATAGGGCCCATAGAGAGGAAGGTCTAAAATCTAGAGGAAGTCCCTTTACCATAAGATATTTTCTATGTTGCTATGTGAATGATTATAGTTTTTATGGTAGACGTACATGTATCAAGGGGTTGAGATTGAACTTTGAACTCCTAAAAGGGCATTCGGAATGATAATAGTGTTTGACTTCAGAAAATTGTGATACATTTGGAGCAAACTCAATATACTCAAGGTTTGTGTTCATATTTGTTCTGCCGTGGATATATTTAATTTGTATGATCTCATATTTAAACAGACTTAGTTCCTACTGTATCTTTAAGTCTTTGTTTATCAGAAAGTCACCAACAAGCAGTTCTGGTCTTACCTGTTTCTTAGTCCTCTCTGCTGCAGCTGACACTGTATCATGGCCTTTATGTTCATCCATTGTACACAGCATACAGATACACTGCTGATCGGTACGACAGTAAACCTCCAGCAGTTTGTCATGATCAGAGCAGATCTTCTCCTGTAGTTGTGCGGTGGCTTTGACCAGCTTGTGCTTCTTCAAAGCAGGAGATTCATAGTGAGATTGGAGGTGAATCTCACAGTAAGAGGCCAGACACACAAGACAGGACATGAGGGCTTTCTGCTTTCTGGTCCCAATGCAGAAATCACACGCCACATCTCCAGGTCCAGCATAGCACAGAGCAGGAGGGGGAGCAGCCTGGAGTCCTGTCTTCTTCAGTTTCTCCAAAACTTCAGCCAACATGTTATTTTTCCTCAGATTAGGCCTTGGAGTGAAGGTCTCTCTGCACTGAGGACAGCTATAGACCCCTTTCAGAACATCCTGATCCCAGCAGCCCTCAATACAGCTCCTACAGTAACTGTGTCCACAGGGAATAACCACCGGCTCCTTCAGTAGATCCAGAAAGACAGAACAACAGAACTGGTCCTGGTCCAGCAGAACTCCTTGCTGAGCCATTTGGACGGTTGTTCACTCTCACACAGACGACACAGAGACTCAGATCAGTTTCATTTCCACAGAAGAAAGTTTGTGGGACTTCCTGGTTCTGCCAGAAGGGTGGGGTTAAAGGGAGGGAAGGGTTAGAGGGAGAGAGAGAGAGAGAGAGAGAGAGAGAGAGAGAGAGAGAGAGAGAGAGAGAGAGAGAGAGAGAGAGAGAGAGAGAGAGAGAGAGAGAGAGAGAGAGAGAGAGAGAGAGAGAGAGAGAGAGAGAACTGTCCACAATGTTAATAGAGACAAAGATTTGTGTTCCTAGGTTAGGGCCCTTAATATGGAATACATTAAATAGAGTGGTTAGAATATGTAAAGGGTAACAGTTTCTATGAAGTACATATGTATAATGCTTTTAATGAATTTTGTAATGCCTTAAACTTATGTGCTATGACACTAACTATAACCATCCATAATAACTAATACGTGGTTGTAAAACTCTACAATGTGTTATAGATAATTATCTACAATGGGGGATACAATGTACTGTAGGTGAAATTAATACTGTATGTTTTGACTGATCATTGAGAATGACGTAACACTTTACATTACAGTGTGTTTATTGGTATGTAATTATTCCTGTTAGTACAGTGGTGTAAAAGTACTGTGATGCCTCATTCTTACACTGTACTAGCAGCAGTAACCCTAGCCAGTAATAAGGCTACTGTAATGGAAAGTGTAACAGGAAATATAAAGGAAGGATTTATACATGTCATCTATGATATACTGTATGTAATGATATGTCTATGTCTTCTAGATGGTGTTCTATACTCTATGTAATGATATGTCTATGTCTTCTATATGGTGTTCTATACTCTATGTAATGATATGTCTATGTCTTCTAGATGGTGTTCTATACTGTATGTAATGATAAGTCTATGTCTTCTAGATGGTATTCTATACTGTATGTAATGATATGTCTATGTCTTCTATATGGTGTTCTATACTGTATGTAATGATATGTCTATGTCTTCTATATGGTGTTCTATACTGTATGTAATGATATGTCTATGTCTTCTAGGTGGTGTTCTATACTGTATGTAATGATATGTCTATGTATTCTATATGGTGTTCTATACTGTATGTAATGATATGTCTATGTCTTCTATATGGTGTTCTATACTGCACGCACCCCTCACCTGGAGTTCCAGGTCGCAGGCAGCCTCTGGAACTGCCGTTCTGCTGCCAACAAAGCTGACTTCATCCCAGCCTATGCCAACCTCCAGTCCCTCGACTTCCTGGCGCTGACGGAAACATGGATCACCACTGAAAACACGGCTACTCCTACTGCTCTCTCCTCGTCTGACCATGTGTTCTCGCATACCCCGAGAGCATCTGGTCAGAGGGGTGGTGGTACAGGAATCCTCATCTCTCCCAAGTGGACATTCTCAATTTTTCCCCTAACCCATCTGTCTATCTCCTCATTTGAATTCCATGCTGTCACAGTCACTAGCCCATTTAAGCTTAATATCCTTGTCATCTATCGCCCTCCAGGTTCCCTTGGAGAGTTCATCAACGAGCTTGACGCCTTGATAAGTTCCTTTCCTGAGGATGGCTCACCCCTCACAGTTTTGGGGGATTTCAACCTCCCTATGTCCACGTTTGACTCATTTCTCTCTGCCTCCTTCTTTCCACTCCTCTCCTCTTTTGACCTCACCCTCTCACCGTCCCCCCCTACTCACAAGGCAGGCAATACGCTTGACCTCATCTTCACTAGATGCTGCTTCTCTACTAATCTCACTGCAACTCCCCTCCAAGTCTCCGACCACTACTTTGTTTCCTTTTCTCTCTCGCTCTCCTCCCACACTACTCACTCTGCCCCTACACAGATGGTAATGCGCCGCCGCAACCTTCGCTCTCTCTCTCCCACTACTCTCTCCTCTTCCATCCTATCATCTCTTCCCTCTGCTCAATCCTTCTCCCTCCAATCTCCTGATTCTGCCTCCTCAACCCTCCTCTCCTCCCTTTCTGCATCCTTTGACTCTCTGTGTCCCCTATCCTCCCGGCCGGCTCGGTCCTCCCCTCCAGCTCCGTGGCTTGATGACTCACTGCGAGCTCACAGAACAGAGCTCCGGGCAGCGGAGCGGAAATGGAAGAAAACTAAACTCCCTACCGACCTGGCATCTTTTCACTCCCTCCTCTCTACATTTTCTTCATCTGTTTCTGCTGCTAAGGCCACCCTTCTACCACTCTAAATTCCAAGCATCTGCCTCTAACCCTAGGAAGCTCTTTGCCACATTTTCCTCCCTCCTGAATCCTCCTCCCCCCCCCCCCCCCCCCCCCCCCCCCCCCCCCCCCCCCCCCCCCCCCCCCCCCCCCCCCCCTCCCCCCACCCCCCCCCCCCCTCCTCTCTCTCTGTGGATGACTTCGTCAACCACTTTGAAAAGAAGGTTGACGACATCCGATCCTCGTTTGTTAAGTCTAATAACACTGCTGGTCCTGCTCACACTGCCCTACCCTATGCTTTGACTTCTTTCTCCCCTCTCTCTCCAGATAAAATCCTGCGACTTGTGACTGCAGGCCGCCCAACAACCTGCCCGCTTGACCCCATCCCCTCCTCCCTTCTCCAGACCATCTCCGGTGACCTTCTCCCCTACCTCACCTCGCTGATCAACTCATCCTTGACCGCTGGCCATGTCCCTTCCGTCTTCAAGAGAGCGAGAGTTGCTCCCCTTCTCAAAAAACCAACACTCGACCCCACTGATGTCAACAACTACAGACCAGTATCCCTTCTTTCTTTTCTTTCCAAAACTATTGAGCGTGCCGTCTTTAGCCAACTCTCTTGCTATCTCTCTCAGAATGACCTTCTTGATCCAAACCAATCAGGTTTCAGGACTGGTCATTCAACTGAGACTGCTCTTCTCTGTGTCACGGAGACTCTCCGCACTGCTAAAGCTAACTCTCTCTCCTCTGCTCTTGTCCTTCTAGACCTGTCTGCTGCCTTTGATACTGTGAACCATCAGATCCTCCTCTCCACCCTCTCCGAGATGGGCATCTCCGGCGCGGCTCACTCCTGGATTGCGTCCTACCTGACCGGTCGCTCCTACCAAGTGGCGTGGCGGGAAGCTGTCTCCGCACCACGTGCTCTCACCACTGGTGTCCCCCAGGGATCGGTTCTGGGCCCTCTCCTTTTCTCCCTATACACCAAGTCACTTGGCTCTGTCATATCCTCACATGGTCTCTCCTATCATTGCTACGCTGACGATACACAACTAATCTTCTCCTTTCCCCCTTCTGATAACCAGGTGGCGAATCGCATCTCTGCATGTCTGGCAGACATATCAGTATGGATGACGGATCACCACCTCAAGCTGAACCCTGGCAAGACGGAGCTGCTCTTCCTCCCGGGGAAGGACTGCCCGTTCCATGATCTCGCCATCACGGTTGACAACTCCGCTGTGTCCTCCTCCCAGAGTGCGAAGAGCCTAGGCGTGACCCTGGACAACACCCTGTCGTTCTCCGCCAACATCAAGGCGGTGACCCGCTCCTGCAGGTTCATGCTCTACAACATTCGGAGAGTGCGACCCTGCCTTACACAGGAAGCGGCGCAGGTCCTGGTCCAGGCACTTGTCATCTCCCGTCTGGACTACTGCAACTCGCTCTTGGCTGGGCTCCCTGCCTGTGCCATTAAACCCCTACAACTCATCCAGAATGCCGCAGCCCGTCTGGTGTTCAACCTTCCCAAGTTCTCTCACGTCACCCCCCTCCTCCGCACACTCCACTGGCTTCCAGTTGAAGCTCGCATCCGCTACAAGACCATGGTGCTTGCCTATGGAGCAGTGAGGGGAACGGCACCTCTGTACATTCAGGCTCTGATCAGTCCCTACACCCAAACGAGGACATTGCGTTCATCCACCTCTGGCCTGCTGGCTCCCCTTCCTCTGCGGAAGCATAGCTCCCGCTCAGCCCAGTCAAAACTGTTCGCTGCTCTGGCACCCCAATGGTGGAACAAGCTCCCTCACGACGCCAGGACAGCGGAGTCACTCACCACCTTCCGGAGACATTTGAAACCCCACCTCTTTAAGGAATACCTGGGATAGGATAAAGTATTCCTTCTAACCCCCCCCCCCCCCCCCCAAATTGTAAAGTGGTTATCCCACTGGCTATAGGGTGAACGCACCAATTTGTGAGTCGCTCTGGCTAAGAGCGTCTGCTAAATGACGTTAATGTGCCCTTGAGCAAGGCACTTAACCCTAATTGCTCCTGTAAGTCGCTCTGGTTAAGAGCGTCTGCTAAATGACTAAAATGTAAATGTAAAAATGTATGTAATGATATGTCTATGTCTTCTAGATGGTGTTCTATACTGTATGTAATGATATGTCTATGTCTTCTATATGGTGTTCTATACTGTATGTAATGATATGTCTATGTCTTCTAGATGGTGTTCTATACTGTATGTAATGATATGTCTATGTCTTCTATATGGTGTTCTATACTGTATGTAATGATATGTCTATTTCTTCTAGATGGTGTTCTATACTGTATGTAATGATATGTCTATGTCTTCTAGATGGTGTTCTATACTGTATGTAATGATATGTCTATGTCTCCTAGGTGGTGTTCTATACTGTATGTAATGATATGTCTATGTCTTCTAGATGGTGTTCTATACTGTATGTAATGATATGTCTATGTCTTCTAGATGGTGTTCTATACTGTATGTAATGATATGTCTATGTCTTCTATATGGTGTTCTATACTGTATGTAATGATATGTCTATGTCTTCTAGATGGTGTTCTATACTGTATGTAATGATATGTCTATGTCTTCTATATGGTGTTCTATACTGTATGTAATGATATGTCTATGTCTTCTAGGTGGTGTTCTATACTGTATGTAATGATATGTCTATGTATTCTATATGGTGTTCTATACTGTATGTAATGATATGTCTATGTCTTCTATATGGTGTTCTATACTGTATGTAATGATATGTCTATGTCTTCTATATGGTGTTCTATACTGTATGTAATGATATGTCTATGTCTTCTAGGTGGTGTTCTATACTGTATGTAATGATATGTCTATGTATTCTATATGGTGTTCTATACTGTATGTAATGATATGTCTATGTCTTCTATATGGTGTTCTATACTGTATGTAATGATATGTCTATGTATTCTAGATGGTGTTCTATACTGTATGTAATGATATGTCTATGTCTTCTATATGGTGTTCTATACTGTATGTAATGATATGTCTATGTCTTCTAGATGGTGTTCTATACTGTATGTAATGATATGTCTATGTCTTCTATATGGTGTTCTATACTGTATGTAATGATATGTCTATGTCTTCTAGATGGTGTTCTATACTGTATGTAATGATATGTCTATGTCTTCTATATGGTGTTCTATACTGTATGTAATGATATGTCTATGTCTTCTAGGTGGTGTTCTATACTGTATGTAATGATATGTCTATGTATTCTATATGGTGTTCTATACTATATGTAATGATATGTCTATGTCTTCTATATGGTGTTCTATACTGTATATAATGATATGTCTATGTCTTCTAGATGGTGTTCTATACTGTATGTAAAAATATGTCTATGTCTTCTAGATGGTGTTCTATACTGTATGAATTCTGGAGGATTTAAAATATGAATCTTTAATCATGCTTCCCTTTCAATGTCAATGTGTATTTGTAACATTCTAACCCTGTTTACAATAGTGCTTTGACGAAGAAGCTTTCGCCAAAACGTGTCAGCAAGTAATATCACTGAAGGGAATTAATCTGCCGTCCTGCACCTTATTTTACAAACAGTGAGCACGAGAGGGTGGTGACCTGGGGGATCTGAGGTACTGGAATTGGGGCTGGGTGGGCATTCCTCCTCGGCGGCGGCTCCGGCTCCGGGCTTGCCCACCACCCTCCAACAAACCCCCCATAGCGCCCCTGGTCCGGTCTGGCCCCGCTGGCTGGAGCTGGACTGGACGTAGCAGGAGCGGTAGGCTTCAGCTCCTTAGTGGAGCAGTTGAGCGGTACCTGAATTTGCACCGATGACCCAGGCATGGGTTGTGCCGGACTGCCGACTCGCACCACTGGCTTGGTGCGAGTGGCAGGAACGGGCCGGGCCGGGCTGGCAACGCACACCGTAGACTTGGTGCGGGTGGCAGGAACAGGCCGGACCGGGCTGGCGACGCACACCGTAGGCTTGGTGCGGGTGGCAGGAACAGGCCGGGCCGGGCTGTCGACGCACACCGTAGGCTTGGTGCGTGGAGCAGGGACAGGCCGGGCTGGGCCGGCGACGCACACCGTAGGCTTGGTGCGTGGAGCAGGGACAGGCCGGGCTGGGCTGGCGACGCACACCGTAGGCTTGGTGCGTGGAGCAGGAACAGGCCGGGTTGGGCTGTCGACGCACACCGTAGGCTAGGTGCGTGGAGCAGGGACAGGCCGGGCTGGGCTGTCGACGCACACCGTAGGCTTGGTGCGTGGAGCAGGGACAGGCCGGACCGGGCCGGCGACGCACACCGTAGGCTTGGTGCGTGGAGCAGGAACAGGCCTTACCAGGCAGACGACTCGCACCCCTGGCTTTGTGCGCGGAAGAGAGACGGGCCGGACCGGGCTGGCGACGCGCACCGTAGGTTTGGTGCAAGTGGCAGGAACAGGCCGGGTCGGGCTGGCGACGCGCACCGTAGGTTTGGTGCGAGTGGCAGGAACAGGCCGGACCGGGCTGGCAATGCACACCGTAGACTTGGTGCGGGTGGCAGGAACAGGCCGGACCGGGCTGGCGACGCACACCGTAGGCTTGGTGCGTGGAGCAGGGACAGGCCGGGCTGGGCTGTCGACGCACACCGTAGGCTTGGTGCGTGGAGCAGGGACAGGCCGGGCTGGGCTGGCGACGCACACCGTAGGCTTGGTGCGTGGAGCAGGAACAGGCCGGGCTGGGCTGTCGACGCACACCGTAGGCTTGGTGCGTGGAGCAGGGACAGGCCGGACCGTGCCGGCGACGCACACCGTAGGCTTGGTGCGTGGAGCAGGAACAGGCCGGGCCGGGCTGTCGACGCACACCGTAGGCTTGGTGCGTGGAGCAGGGACAGGCCGGGCTGGGCCGGCGACGCACACCGTAGGTTTGGTGTGTGGAGCAGGAACAGGCCGGGCTGGGCTGGCGACGCACACCGTAGGCTTGGTGCGTGGAGCAGGGACAGGCCGGAATGGGCTGGCGACGCACACCGTAGGCTTGGTGCGTGGAGCAGCAACTGGCCGGACCGGGCTGGGAACACACACCACTGGCTTTAAACGGGGATCAGGAACGGGCCGGACCGGACTGGCAATACACCTCAGTACCTCTCGCCGTGCCTCTACAACTTCCTTCCCTCCTCTCGCCAATGGCTCCCGTAACCCGGTGGCCTTCTCTCCTCGTCTCCTATTTCGCCCTGTGGCAGCCTCCTGCTGCCCAGTCGCCCATGCCGTGTGCCCCCCCCTAAAAAATTCTTGCGGGTGCCTCTCGTCCGTCCGACGATGGCACTGCTGACGCCGCTGCTCCTCTCCTGCCTGGGTTTCCCCCTTCATAGCCCTCCGGTACCGGACGGCCTCCTCCTCAGCAATCTGCCCCCAACCGAGGAGGACATCCACCAGCGTCACCTCCTGCGTTTGTTCCTGGACACGCTGCTTGGTCGTTGTATGGTGGGTTTTTCTGTCACGAACGTCGTATGAGTGAGTAGACCAAGGCGCAGCGTGTGAAACAAACATGACTTTAATAGTTAAAGTTTACCAAACAAAACACGACTCGTGAAGTCCACGGTGACAACCACCGACACGGAACAAAAACCCACAAACACAAAGTGAAACACAGACAGTTAAATATGGCTCCCAATCAGAGACAACCAGCACACAGCTGACACTCGTTGCCTCTGATTGGGAGTCACTCAGTCAAACATAGAAAATGACGAACTAGAAACACCCAACATAGAAACAGAACACATAGAATGAACACACCCTGGCTCAACATATAGAGTCCCAGAGCCAGGGTGTGACATAAACTCTGTATTCGGTGATTAACCTCCTGCACTTGACTACTTCCACCACACTCATCACAGTCATTCTAGTTATGTGAGAGATACAGGCGTGCTTCTCACACAGCCACCGTCACGCGTCGGCCACGTGTTTGTCTCCAACATATACTATGCCCACATACTCTAGTGTAGCTGTGGGGCTTACAAGTCTGAATTTCTTACAGCCTAATTTTCAAGACATCAATGTACAGCAACATTTTTAGGTGTCACTGCAGAACACCCTCCATATGCATATGAACACATACTCAGAGGTGGGGCTTACAAGACTCACATTTCATATACTCAGAGGTGGGGCTTTCAAGACTCACATT